>NC_072731.1:93556538-93796147 GCF_026930045.1 Uloborus diversus | reverse complement strand
TTTCCTGGGGAAGACTTCCCATGCCTTCCCCTAACGTCACCACCCAGATAGCATGCTCACTTGCGAACAAGTTTGATTTTTTCTTGATATTATCTTGTTGTGTCAACTTGACGTGACTGGTTGGCGGCAGACTTTTCAGCAAGTTGGGCGGCACCACCGTAAACTACTCTTGCAAACGCTCGTTTGATGGACACTTGCTTCAATCCGGACACCCAGCGCATGCGCGGTAGTACATAGTCTACGGTTCGGCGCCAAACACGGAGAAGCAAACGAACGAAGCAGGGAAGGGAGCCATGATGGATTGACGAAGTAAGCTGCACGAGCAGAGAAAAGGTATTTGGCAGTTTAATATTTATTCAAATGCAATTTTCTTTAAATTGTAATTCAGAAGAATGCACTGGTGCTTATATTTTTTTACTATCACGATTCGCGTCAAAGCATTTCTTTGTAGCGTAGCACATGTTTCAAGCTCAATGTTAAGCGTTTAAACTTGATGTTTATGAATAATTTTGAATATATGCATACAGCATGGCTTAAATACAGTTGGTAGCAATTTTTATTTGACAGATTTTATCAAACCGCATGTTTTAATTCGATCGACTGTCGATGTCTTAAAACGCCAAAATAAAGTTTCAAACTCTAACTCAAATATACCTTAGTTTTTATTTTTTATTTTTTTAACGTTATGTTGGCATATTGAATCCTTTCTTTAAATTAAAAGTAAATTACTTCATGCAAATAAAATGAAAATCATTCCTAAAACAAAAGCAAATCAATAAGTATAGTTACTGGGAAACTTTGTTTATCTGCAATTTTGCAAAACTGATAACTTAACATTTGACCATCTGAGAATGTTCTTTTACATTAAAATTAAGTGGAATGTGATAATATTACAAAGTAACAGTTTGAATTTTTTTGTACTATGGTGATATACTACATAGTCTATTCCAGTCAAGAAAAAAATACCTCTGAAAATCAAAGCATATGATAATGCAAGCAATTTTCCAAAATTGATACTCAAATTGTAATGTTTTGTTGTAAGTCGAAAATTATTTTTGGTGTTATTAAATCATAAAGTTCTTGTAATTAACATTTTAAATATTAATTGGGAACTCCGAATATTCTGTGCAGTATTTATTTAATTAATATTCATCTCATTTGTATTTTTAATGTTTTTCATATTTAATCAATTGCATGCGGGGCAAAGTGAAATAATTCATTTCATTTACTTATTCAGTCATTTACCAAATCACATACGTATTCATCAATTAACTAATTTTTCCTTAATTAAATAATTCACTTATTAATTCACTCTTTCACTTATTTTTTTATGCATTCACTCTCTATTTTTTCACTCATATATTTTCTTTGTATCAATTAATAAATTAATTTATTTATTAGTTTATTGTTTCATTATCTTTTCATTAAGTGAATTATTATTTATTTGATCATTATTTTGTTCGAAAAAATTTCTCACAATCAAATAGAAAATATTTTATTTTTCACGTTGTCCCATGGAAAAAAAAAAAAACGGGAAAAACTTCTGCTTTTTCTCGAAGGCTAAATTTTACTGCCAATAATAAAAAATAATGTTTTGACACAAGTTTTATTTTATGTGTAATGTTATTTCTTTATATATTGCAAGTTTCAAAACAAATTTCCTATTTGTTGATTTTGAAAAAGCTCAGTCATCACTTAACCATTTCGCTTTGCCCTGTATTCCCCTACTATTTATTTTGACTTTTATTTTTTGTTTTATATTGAAACAGTTCTTGAATCAGGTGTAATTTTTTGTCTGATTAATGCTATACGACAAATTCAAATATTTTTATTAGTATAAAATTGAAAAAAAAACTGGGCATTTAAAATTTTTATTCCGACATGTTTTTTTTTTTTTTTTTGTTTTTGTTTTTGTTTTTTTTTTTGTTTTGACAAACATACCCAGCAGAGCATGTTAAAATTTTTAAGAATTTTGTAGCCCTGACCTATTATTGTATATTTAAATTTGTTAAAATTCTACTGTAACTTTTACTCTTGTTAAACTTATTTAAGGTACCATAGAGTCTCGAAAATCAGATGTAGATGGCTCATGCTTCCTCGGATTACAACGTAGCAAAATATTTCAATTTTCAGACGTTAATGAAAATCATTCCATTCTAACTAAAAATGTAACTAAAAACATTAAGCACCTGAAATAGAGCAGAAACCAGAACTTTTAAGACTCTTTTGTATTTTAAATATTCGGTTTGCTGAATAGGCAGTGTACTGAATACCAACTGAATATTCAGTGTATCACTAAAGCGTTAGTTTTGCTTCAATCTTCTATATATTAAATAAAATTCATAATTTTGTTAATTCATTGCGAATTGTATTCCTCTTTTTTTCCTGAATATCTAGTAAATTTATCCATTTTACCACCCTGGCAGTGCCAACGAGAGGCCATGTCAGCTTAGTCGGAAACTAGCGACCCGTCCTTTGTAGGGGCCCGGTTTGGAATCGCAGTAGACTTTAACAAGCTAAATGGGGGGACGGGGCCCGGCGATAAAACCGACAAGTGGCTTGCCTTAGCTCACGGCTGCCTTGCACCCTGGATCAATCGTACCTTTTTTTTGTAAAAACTTCTAGACAGAATATCTACGAATATACTATTTGTTCTTCTCATTGAAGAAATATTTTATATCAAATTAAAATGCAGTAAAAATTAAATGTATGATCTTTTGTGAAATATTGATTATAAGCATTTCAAATGAATGTGTTTTCTTTACCAGTCTTCAATCCCAATTTTCAAAATATTGATGTATATTTCATTCAGTATAAATTTTGCACAAAGTAAAATACTGCCATTATTGTTATCAGGACCCTCTCAGTTTTCTGATAGGAACTTCAAATTTTACCGACTGGTGAAATATGGTTATTTACACTTGGGGGGGGGGGAGACTTGTGAACATGGCATGTTTTACATAACATTAATCTTGAAAAAATCTCAAATAATAGCAGTCCCAGTACTCGATCTCTTGGACAAATATTTGGAACAATGAGATTTATGTTTCTCAGGTCGAAACTTCTTCCTTTGAGCAGAGCAGCTGTTTTATGTAATTTCACCGTTTTCTTTTACTTGGGAAAACATATTTTAAATTGTTTAGTCAAACTTCATTATTGCAAATCGTTATATTGTTCTTTAAAATATGATGCATGTCCTGCATTTTTTAATCATGTTATATGTGTCCCAGGCCTGTTTATATGTTCTCCCCAAAAAGGGCACATGTAAGCAATTAAGGACATTTTTTAAAAAGTTCATGACACAAAGAAAAGGCTACCTATTTAATCTTGGAGATATTTTGGTGTTGCGAAATTGATAATATTTTTTTGAAATTAAAGAAATGTAAAAAATTGTTCCCATGTGTCCCTTTCCCCCCTACAAACCAATGAAAAGGAATATTTGAATATTTAAAAACTTGCAATTTTATCTCCAGATTTGCCAAATCATCGGCTAAAATTTGCTGAATATGGCATTTTGACTAATACCTTCTTTCGGGGCATTCTGATTTTTGTAAATGTATGTACTTTTCTCGTGGCAAAACTTCAAGTAAGATGCAGTGCACATATAATGACATATTTATGTGTTCACTTTTTAATTGTTTTGATTTTGTTCTTGCTTTTGTAATCAAGTGTTAATTCTACTTTTTCCTCCTTTTTTCGAAAATATCCTACTTTTTGACACTGAAAATGTTCTATGAGCTCTGTAAATTTCATGCTATCTTTATAGACATGTTTGTTGCACAACATGATTTACATTTGCACTGATTATTGTTAACTATTTTGAGAAGCTGTTTTAAAGAAATGGTTTAAAATTTAAAAACATTTCTTTGAGATCTATATACCAAATAAGAAAGGAAAAACATAACTTTTGTGTTTAACACGAGGCTTGAAATATACCTGTGCAGAATGATTATTCTGATAATTATTGTAGGATTTTTTTCCTTTATCGAAAGAAAGTTTGCTTGAATAATTTCTTTTTTGCCTGTGGATTGCCAGATGATTTTATATGTTTAATGTGGCTTTATTTCGGAATTCAAATTAAATTGAATATATAGCTTAACTGTAACTTAGTTTAGCTTTTAGCAATAACTTGTTTTTATTATTCAAAATATTAGCTCCATTATTAATATTTGTCTTCAATTTTAAAACTAGTTATATTTCCATAAAATAATTTTAGTCGATAATTTCAAAATAGTATTCTTGTTTGTCGACTTTACCTTGAGCTCTGGTTAAATGTATTAGCAAATATAGCATGTCCTAGTGAATATATAAATTATTCCACATAGGATTATTCCACATCCATTATTATACATAGTTTATTCATCATAGCATGTCCTGTTGTTTATTCTTATGTTTTTTTTTTTATAGCTGCTTGTCAAAGGGTGTATAAGGATATATGACAGCTGGCATCAAGAAATAATGTGAGTTTTTGAGTACAACATTTTTATTTTTATTAATAAACTTCATAAATAGGATTTTTTAAAGATGGGTTGTCAGGTTTTTGACTAGTAAGTCTTTCTCAGTGTAAACTCTTGCACCTCTAGTCAAAAATGTTTACCATATCATAGTAACCGCAACCTACCATATTTCCCAAGTTTTATTGAATGGCTTTATATAAAGTATTCAGCAGCAGAATAATTACTTCCCCTCTTATTTGCTTTTAAGGTAAATATTCATTTTCAATTTATTGTTAGGGGTCAAATATGTGTGCATAGATAATACTTAAATGTATTTAATGTTTGGCAAAAAACACTTAGAGGTAAAAATGATTGTTTTTTTAAATAAGTGCATTAATTATGAATACTTTTAAGTTAATTGGACTGACTAGATAGTAAATAATTCTGAAAATAACATTAAAAAAGAATATCATGCACTTGTATATGAGGTTAGCTCTTTTTGAAAATCTTATACATATACATCGCATTTAGCATGTAAGCTAAATTAATGCATTTCGGCTATATCAAATATATATGCCAGCTTGAATTTTTAAAGAAAAGGGGGGAAAACACAAAAATTTTTGAATATGCATTGAAAATCAGATTTTAAACTTATCATTTCATTTTACTTCCTATCAAGTTTAGACCAACCAATTATCCATTTAAATTTTCAGCAGGGTTTATGACAGCTATTGCAAGTTTTTAATTTGTATATTTTTTCAGCATATTATTCAGCAAGCTTTTGTTCGTAAGCAAATTTGAACGATTGGAGATTTTTTAATTTAAACCGGTATTGTATTTCCGTCATGTTTACAAACCTAAGCTTGTTTGGAAGTAATAAATCTTACAATTTGTGTGGGGAATGCTACAAGTAGGTGTTGACAAGTCAGGATTTTTGCTTTGAGGAGAACTCACCTAATTAATTTTTTTTTTAACTATTTATGTGGAATGTGAAGACTGGATTATGCTATTAAACTATCATTTCTAAATTTTACTTAAAACAAAGTATGTCTTCTTTCAATAAAGATTTTCAACAAACGTGAAATATTCAGTACTAGTGGTATTCGCACGGCTTTGCCCGTAATAGAAAAATTAAATGATCCTTTGGTTCGCCTGTATATTTACAAATAATATATGGTGAATTTTTTCGCCAGTTGACTTGTACCCATGTTACGGTTCCACGTTATGATAATTTCGTATCTCGCCAATTGGCTTGTGCCCATGTTAGGTTCCACGTTATGATAATTTCGTAATTTACTGGTTCATCTTACGAACATTTTGTTCTAAAAATTGGAATAGAAAAAGAACCACATCGAATTTTCGAAAAATCGCTTCGAGGTGCACATCCCCATGCCACAAACTAACTTTGCCAAATTTCATGAAAACTGGCCGAACGGTCTAGGCGCTATGCCCGTCACAGAGATCCTGACAGACAGAGGAACTTTCAGCTTTATTATTAGTATTTTTTTTTTTAAGTTTGCTGATACAGTGAAACCTGTGTAAGTTGACCACCTGCGGTGCACTACTTTAATGGTCAACTTACAGAGTTTGATTTATATGATAAGGGCTAATTCCGTGCGTGAAAAAAGCAGTCAACTTAAGACAGGTGGTAAACTTACAAGGGTGGTCAACTTCACAGGTTTTACTGTACCTACTTTTAGTTATTCTCTTAGGTGTTTTGTTAGGTACTTGGTGCTTGGTTAGGTTCTTCCATACATAATTTTCATCATGTTCACCAACAATTCCATCAGTGTTAAACTTAATTTTTATTATTATTTTCATACTTTAGCTGAATTAAATTTTAAACTTCCATATGAGGCAGTGAGATTGCATAACTCCGTAGCTCTGCAAAAAAAGTTATTTTGCTCCGCATTTCACAGTCGAGCGTTCAAAAGCATGAGGCATGACATAGTGCTTAAAACTGTCTTATTAAGTAAACAATAATTATTTTTATGCCAGTGTTTAAAATGATTATTATAGCTCAAAAATAATTTTAGATAAGTGTTTTTGGGATTTAAAGTTAGTTTTTTGTTGAATTTTATGCAAAATACCGATCTGCTCCTCAAATTCACCACAGATCAGGGTTGAGTTTTGGACTGTCTAAAACTGGTTTCGGAACAGGCGGTTTTTACCGTCCAAAGATACACTAATCTGTCAAAGTATGCTAAAGCTAAAAGTGTAATCAAATCAACTCATTTTTACTGCAATATTAATCATGCATAAATAATAATAAGTTTTAATTAATGAGTATTTGTATTTTCTCTGAAAGGTTCATTAATAAATATTTTACTTAAACAAATTGCCCATAACTCTATTATGCAAAAACTTGCTTAGTAACAGTTGGTAGAGTTGTGAAAAGAAATTCACTGCACTACCAAGACAACTAGTTTCAGTTCCATTTATAACTCAGAAAAATGTTATTAAATGTAATTTTTTGGTGGAAAAAAAGAGAATATTTTTTTAATGGTTTTTGCGTTCAAGTTTTACCTGATATTTTAACATTTTTTTACAATAGATTAAAGAATAATAAATTGATTAAATACATTCACTAAAATTTTAAAACTTGTGCATTTTTTTTAAATTCATATTTTAATATAATATACATTCTGTAACTATTTATTGCATTTCAGTCAATTATTAAACTATATTTTGAACACTTTCCTTTGCACACGTGCATAAATGCCAAAAAGTTTGGTTACTATTATGAAACAAAAAAAAAAAAAAATGCATACAATTTGGAATGTTTAATGATGAATTCAACTTCTATGTAACTAGATTAGAATTAGCTGTATCATTCAGTTACATATATTTTTATACTTGAATGTTCACCATTGAATGAATATTCAATATAAAACATAACTTTGATGCATTTTGTTCTGTTTTTGATATTTTCTCACAAAATAGTTTCTCAAAAATGTAGTTTTGGACAGGACGGTAAAAACCGTGGTTTGTACTGTTGTGTCCAAAATCTTGCCAACCCTGCTACAGATGCTTGTCAAATTGTTTCTCCAAGGTTGGCAACCCTAACCCTGGAAGATCCTGCTGTACAGCATGACTTTAAAAAAAAATCAATGTTAGTCCACTTAGGACGTTATCTTTAAAGTCATTTTATTCAAAACTTGCATATGTCCACTTACATCCCTTCGCTTCTCACTGCTTCATATGATGTACTTCTAAAAGAAGCTTCGCACTGTTTATATTTGCTGTCATCTGAAAAATTATATTCTGAAAAATTATATTTTGGTACTGGGATTTTAAACTATTCATATTAGCTGAGACTTGTTCATTCTGTTAGAAGGCTTAATCTGCTTTGTGCCCAGAGTTTGGGGATCTGTAAATCAGTTCCTGATCTTGTAAAAATGGTCGCTTATGTTAATGCCACAGGACCATAATGTTTTAACGGGTCTAGTTTGCATTTCAGTGCTGGCGATTATTTTTGCATTAAATAGTTTTGAGAATACAAGGCTAATTTTTCTTTTAAAACATGTTTCAGAAGTGAAAACGTCTCCAAAAGTAATAAAACTTACCAGCAAAGATTCTTCTTCATTTTTAATAGAAGTAAAAAACAGAAATTATGTGGTAACAAAAGCTCTCCATTGAAAAAAGATTTGAAAATAAATGCAAATATAACATTAAAAATATATTTCTCTTTAAGTTAACATTAGCAATTGGTGGTTTTCAAGTAGCCCCTTTAATGCGAGTAGGGTTCATAACTGGGGAACTATAGTTTATGCCTGTCTTTAAGACTACTGTTAGCAGAATTCTTTAATGAAAGTAAAACTTATAATTTTTCTACAATGCTTTTTTTTTATTTTAGGACACAAAGACATGAAGAAAAGTGTGAAGAATCGATGTATTATAATATTCTGTAAATGCTGTTTGACAATTTGTTTGTAATTATTGTTAATAAAAAGTCTGTATTGATTTATTATAACTGTCTTTTTAAATTTATTTTGTGTTTGCTGAGAATAGGGTTACCACAAAACTGAAAAGTTTCCGTAGAGTAAAAGTTTATTTAATTGATGCTTGTGCCATATATTTATATCATAGGAAAAAAAAAACGTCCAAAAAATAATTTACTAGTAATTTATTCTCCATATAATTTAGTTTGAATTGTACATTTTAACAAGTATATTTTATTAAAATAATAGCAAAAATTAACATTTCTGGAGAAGTCTACTGTATCAATTCAATGTTATTCAATACAACTTGTACAATTTGACCTATACCTTACTTCCTGTGCTCAAATTTGTTAGAAGGTCGCTATGAAACCGTGAACTAAATGCCAGTTCAATATCCAAAAACAAATTAATTTATTTAATAATAATGTAATGTTACGTTGAATTTGGGATTTGTTTTGTGTTCATCTGCTTGATAATCAACTGTTCTTCATGAAATTAGATGAATGTATGATCACACATTAGCAAACTTTTTACGCCTGAATCAGATCCTACATAGTAAATAATAAAGTAAAAAAAAAAAAGTCTTCAAATTTACTTGCAAATTGGGTTTAAATTTACATTCACCTGTATATAATTAACATTGTATGTACAGCATTCGATGAATGCATGAGAATTTTTGTTAAAGAAAAATGAAATGCCCTATTCAAATTTTAATTGGTAAATAAAGCTAGTACAGTGAAACCTGTATAAGTTGACCACCTGTGGTGCATTACTTTAGTTGTCAACTTAAACAAGTGTCAACTTACAAAGGTAGATTTATATGATAAGGGCCAATTCCGTGCCTGAAAAAAGCGGTCAACTTAGACAGGTGGTCAACTTCACAGGTTTTACTGTATTACATTGTGTAAATTGGGATATAAAATTTTGAAAAGGTTTTAATCCTTTATTAAAAAACAAGTGAGAATTTGTTTAGAGAAAAACTTTTATAAAATTAGCAGTTGTTTAGCTTTGCGTTATAATTTCTGCAAATTTTCTGAAAACAAAAGTTTTGTTGTATCAAATTTTTGTGAATCAGATCAAAGGTACTGTTAACTTTTTGCAAACTATTACAAACTTCTCTTGGATGCATAACATAAATATTCATCGTTTAATTTAATTATATTTTTATAGTGTAAAATATTTTTCTACAGTTATTGCTAAAAATAAAATAATAGTTTACTAGAAATGCTACTAATTTTGAGACCTGATTTTTTTTCAAAGGAGTGTAGTATTATAAATTCAAATTTTTAGTACAATAAAGTTTGTTCGATTACAAATATTTCTGCAATGAGTACAATAAAAGTATGTTCTAGTTTGCAGGTGGTTCACAATACTTATTGTTAAAAAATGGCTACTTATTCACTAATTTATGGAAAATTTGGTACAACAAACTTTTCTATTAGTTTGCAGAAAATTTTCAGAATTTGCACCTAAGCAAATTTGCAATGAACCTGCAACAATTTGATATGACTTACAGGACAAACTTGCTGCAAGTTCAGTTCGTGGGGAATACAAGGCTTGCATCAGACTTGCAGACTTGTCGCGTCCATTTTGATACAAGTTTGCAGAATTGCAAAGCAAGTTTGCTGCAAGCAAAAAAATGCTATGCAAATTTGATATAAACTGGTAGCAAATTTGATATGACAAAGCTCAGTTTGAAGCAAACTTGTCACAGCAAAACTTCAGTTGCTTTGAACTTGCAGCAAGTTTGATACCACAAAAATGACTTTCCTACTGGTTTGCAACTAACTTGCAGCAAACTTGGTAAGACTTGCAGGACAAACTTGCTGCAAGTTCACTTCGTGGGGAAAGCAAGGCTTGCATAAGCTTGCATCTCGTTTGCATCTGACTTGCAGACTTGTCTCATCCAATTTGATGCAAGTTTGCAGAATTGCAAAGCAAATTTGTTGCAAGTTTGCTGCAAGCAAAAAATGCTATCTGGGGAGCAGCCTCGTCGCAAACCATCAACCGGTGCTTTCTCGGAAGCTGCCGGAACATGGGACTCCATTAAGGAGATCTTGGACTTTTTCAAAGTTCTGAACCTCCCTGCCATCATTAAAACTATCAAACTGGTTCTGCCTGAAATTAGAAAACAATCTGACCCTATCAATAAACTTTGGGCTCTTTTCCAAGCTTTCATGGAAAGTGATGAGTTATTTCAGCACACATAATGGCTTTCCCCCTCGGTCTTTCTCTTTTGTCGTGGAATGCCTGCGGGCTGCTCGACAATATCACTGAACTTAGGCAGCTTGTTTATGAACAAGCGCCTGATATTATCTGTGTGCAAGAGACGCATCTTAGACCAATCAATCGTGGGATTGGGATCCCCAATTATAACTTTTACCGCAATGATCGACTTCCAGATCAAAATAATTATACTAGGGCATGGGGGGTACCTTAATTTATGTTAAGAGCTCTATTCCACACCACCAGAACCTAACACCAAGCCTTTTGGCACTTGAAGCTACCTCTATCACAATTGCACCAAAAGGTTTTTGCCCCATCACGATTGTCTCTGCGTATGGCCTAACACTCAGACACATGAGGGCGAAAGAAAAAGCCTCGAAGCTCCTTCGGGATCTAGAAGCAGTCTTTCAATACCCTCATAGCACAATAGTTTGCGGAGATTTTAACGCACACCATACCTTCTGGGGCTGCAATGGAACCACCGCCACTGGTAGAACTGTTTTTGACTTTGCCCAAAAGGCAGGAATTACCATCGTAGCTCCTCCCACACCTACACGTATCACTGTAACCAGCGCATCTACTATTGACTTTGGGATGGTCAAATTGTTTCCCTACAGTTGCGAGGTGACTTCGCTTGCAAAGCTCTCCTCGGATCACAACCCAGTCAAATTTGTCTTTGACACGGTTACAGTGAATACTGCACTTCCACATGCCTCGAAACCTGATTGGCCCAGGTTTCGTAAACTCTTGAACTCCATTCACTTTGATTTTCAGGACATCAATACTGGGACTGAGCTTGATTCTTCTGTTCACAATTTAACTAATACCATTATTAATATCCATTCCAAAACCTCCATCCCCATTTTAAAGCAAAGCTATGCTAAGGAGCTCCCCCTCCACATCAGAAACTTAATTAGGTCAAAAAATCAGCTACGAAAAACTTATCAACTCCGCAGGGATCCTGCTTCCAAGTCCGACCTCAATAAGGCACAGGAGCTAGTTAAACAAGCAATTAAAAGGCACAAAAATGACTCATGGACTCAATGTATTTCCTCCCTTACTGCAGACGACACTTCCATTTAGAAAGCCGTCAAGCGGCATCGGGGGACGTATAGACACATTCCGCCCATTAAAGGCAAAACCCTTCCAGGAGGCAAAACTGTAACTGCTGTGACTGATATTGAAAAGGCAGAACTTTTTGCCGATCATTTCGAACAGCAGTTCACACCTAACAACACCAGACATGACGAAACTGAATCACTTGTTAACATCACACTACACAATTACTTCACAACTCCACACGCTAGCAACACCCTTCAGATTCAGCCCTCAGATGCTCTAAGCTATCTCAAAAAGTGTAAGAAAAAGAAAAGTCCAGGCCTTGATAGAATCACCAACTCTCTAATTAAAAACCTGCCAATTTTCGTACTATTTTCTATATTACCCAACTCATCAACAAAATACTTGAGTTGGGTCACTTTCCGCAGGAGTGGAAAACTGCTATAATAATCACTATTCCAAAAAAGGAAAGAGCAACAGCGGAGCCGTCGGAATACCGACCAATCAGCTTGCTCTCTGCTCTCTCCAAAATTACTGAATTCTGCATTCTCAATAAACTTCTTGACTTTCTTGCGGATCACAACATCATACAAGCTGAACAGTTCGGCTTCCGCAGGAAGTACTCTACAAACCACCAACTACTTAGAGTCACAGAACTAATCAGAGAAGCTGAAAAAAATCATCAGAAAACCATCGGGCTTTTCCTTGACATAGCGAAGGCATTCGATAGGGTTTGGATTGATGCGCTAATTTACAAACTTATACGCCTTGGGTTACCTCATGCACTCATAAACATTATCAGCTCCTATCTTATGAATAGGCACTTTATCGTTCGAGTGAGAGAAACTCTCTCAACACCTAGACACATACGGGCCGGGGTGCCTCAAGGCAGCCTCTTAGGCCCAACTCTTTACTCAATTTTCTCAAACGATATCCCACACATGGAAACACGCATCTTGCCATTTATGCAGATGACACCTGCATACTACCCTCCGCCCAGGGACTTTATCAAGCCTTTTCAGCAATTCAAAACCACTTAACACATCTAGATATCTGGCTAAGGACGTTTAAAATCAAAGTTAATGCCAACAAAAGTATAGCTACCTGCTTTTTTACAAGAACAACTGAGCTCCCTCCTATTAAACTGCATCTTTATACCGACCCGATTGATTGGTCTCAGCGGGCGAAATATTTAGGCATAACGTTCAACCGTAATTTAACCTGGTGACCTCACATTGAAGAGGTACGCAAGAAGTACCTCACTTCCAAAAAACCACTAAATTGTCTCCTGCACAAAAAAAGCGTTTTATCAACGGATAATAAACTGCTCATTTATAAGTCCTGCCTAAGACCCATTGTTACCTATGGAGCGCCCATATGGGCGACTTCTGCAATCTCTAACTTTAACAGAGTTGAGAACTTGCAGAGAGTGATGGTTCGAGCGGCGTGCGACCCTCCCTGGTACGTCCGTACGGACAAGCTGGTGGAAGAGGTTGGCATCCCGACGCTCCACAACTTTTGCAAAAAGCTCGCCAAGAGATTTCACTACAACATCCCCCGTGTTGGCAATCCACTACTTAACATCCTTCCAATACGATCCATTGGATCCGGCAAATTCTCGCAGGCCTCGCGCTCTGCTAGCTTAGTTTCAATTTCGAAACGGGGTGAGTGAATCCCTTATCGGGTTCATACCTCGTTTCGACTCTAGTTATTGTGCTACACTCTGGCTGGGAGCATGCTCCTATCTATTTTCATTTCACTATTTTCTTTTTAAATTTCTTATCAACATTTTATCATTGTCTTAATTTTATTTTATTTTTATTCATTCAAATGGCCTAGAAATCCCCCACGGGGAAAAAAAAGTATAAAACTTTAAAAAAATATGTAGGGAGCGAAAAAAAAAAATACTTAAACTTATTTAAATAAAGAACTTTAGTTGAAATTTACTTTGAAGAGCCTTCGGCTAACCATTATGGTACTCCCGTTAGAGGAAGCCACATCTCTCGTACATCCACGCAACCATCTTCTGCGCCAAAATAAAGCCATGGCCTCAACCGGGGAACTATCAACATACCACACCAGAGGATAAGGGGCAGGGCCCCAGGTGCCTCAAGCAACGAACTTATATTTCCGTGGCATTCTTAGCTGAAGAGTTTCACCAAAAATTAGGGTTATAGTTTTAAGTAGTGTGCGAGCAAAGAACCCTTGGCGAGATTTCGCATGTAAGTTTAACCATTTTAATTCTTTATCATGAGTAGAATAAAATGGTAGAAAGATTACAGAATTCGATAAGTTAAAAGAAATAATCGTAGATCAATTAAAAAGAAAACTGCCACCATATTCAAAGTAAAAGAATGATGAACGATTCATTTGATACGAAATAATTTCTTTATTATCGTATTTTCATGGGTTTAAGCCTCTTTGTTTCCTTATCACACACATGGTGAAAATTCGAATTCTATTTTTCTTTTCTCCGTTTCTCGACATTTTCCATGCATTCGTAAGTCTTTTTAAGCTCTAAACATGTTCATTATGCGCATGAAGTCCTGTAATCCTTAAATAAAACGAGTTTTTTTAGCACTACTGACACTACTGCGTGATTGGTCAAAATACCCGCAGACGGACAGTCGGCGGACGTGGCTCAGAATATCCTCAAAACTTTAAAAACTAATTTAAAAAGAATAAAGCAAAAAAAATCATGCATAGAAACAAAACTACGCCGCTTATTAGCATTTTTTATGCTACGGCAGGCGTTTGTTTTACCTTTTTCATCCGCCATCAGACGGTGGCTGCAGTGCCTCCTATAGTTTGTTGGAGTTGCGAGTACCTTTCAAACCATTGAGCTATAACACTAAGAGGAGAGAGAATTCCCATTCTTCTACACTGAGGCTCACGGTCTGAATTTCGAGCGAGTTTGGCAAAACCAATTCGCAACTCCAACGAACTGTAGGGAGCACTGAAGTCACTGTCTAATGGCGGAATTGAAAACTAAAACAAACGCACATGTTAACGAAGAAAATGCTAAAAGTGTTGTGATTTTTGTTCGTACGTATGATTTTTTCGCTTTATTCTTTTTAAATTAATTTTCAAAGTCTTGTGGATATTCTGGCCCACGTAGAAAGAAATGAGAATTCAAGAAGCATTACTAAACGTCAAAGATTAATACAAACTACGTAGTTCGTAGTTCTAAGCAGCTATTTCCATGATGTTGAATTCGATATTTATCAATTCTTGATAAAACTAAATAATAATTGTTGCCTGACAAGAACAACAATTAATGCTAGAAAATTCAATATGACATTACAAATTATTATCGAAAGAAGATGATACTTCTTTGCCTTGCTTGGCTAGCGCTTATTTTTTTTTTCCATTTGTAGCTGAGTTATTTCTCTCGGATTCCCGAATCGGTTCATTTAAAAATTTTCTGTTTCGATTTTTCTAATTTCTGAGTTACGATTTAATTGTGTCATGTTATGCAAATCATCAACAAAATTCTCACGGATATATGGTGGTAGTTTTCTTTTCAGTTGATTGACTATTATTTCTTTTCACTTATCGAATTCTGTAATCTTACTACCATTTTATTCCACTCATGATAAAAATTAAAAATGGTTTAACTAAAAACGCGAAATCTCGCCAAGGCTACTTTGCTCGCACAATACCAAAATTATAACCCTAAACAAATTTGGCGAAACCTTTCAGCTGAGAATAAAAGGAATAAAGTAAATTCTTTCTAGGTTAAACATTTTTCATTTTGTTCTACGATAATAAATCCAAGAAAATATTTTGCATACTGTCCATTCCAACTAAATGCTGCTGTAAAATATGATTAGTTAAATTAATTTAAGATTAAAAAAAACTCATATTCTTACAAATTCATACGATAAAAAATTTTACCTGGTATAACGTTATCCAATTTTGTTAATCCAGAGTTTTCTTGTTTACGCGTCCACCATTTAATACTTTTTTGAAAGAAATAAGGAAAACTAACATTATTTTGAGAAGCTCGAGAATACTCTTAGGGGACGAATTAATTTCTGTAGCTGAAAGCAAACTAAGACACATCGATTGCGTTAATAAATACTCAGAACAAACTGCCTGTGTTTACGTCAACAGACACACATGGAACTAAAACGTGGCAATGTTTTAGTTCCATCGGCAGTTTTGTAAATCACCGCAAGGTAGCGTATTCGAGCGCTGGAGTTCCGAATTGTATTATAAAACATCTTGTTTAATGGCAAAAGATCGCTTCTTTTGCCACAACGATTTGAACATATTAAGAATTTGAAAAATGCACGGCAAAAGGCTTTGCATGATAAAACTCGAGTTTAAATGTTAAAAGTGCGATTCTTTTGCCATACTCGCTTGGGCAAAAAACGGACCGATTAGTTCGCTCTCCTCTTTTAGTGTTAAGCTCAATGTTTCAAACGCACCTTTTCTTTTATGCCAATGCATTGAAAATTCACTGTAACTGTAGCCCTTCAAAAGTATTTGATGTCGGAAATCGGTCAATGCAGGAACGATCCTGACAGATAAACGGGAGGCAACCCTATATTTTGGCGCTAAATGATATCATTCTAAGACTTGGCAACAAGGATTCTTCCTGTACCTCGTGCTTGGTTTAAAAAATGGCTTGAAGAATGTAGTAATGAGTAATGTGTTAATGTATTTATTATGATGAGATTTTTACAATTAAATATGCATGACAGTAAGTGAAACATTTTCTTGGATGTGACTATAGTAAGTTGTATCTTTTTGTTTTTTTTATTTTGAAAAAGAACATGTTCCTTTATTTATGCTTACTGTCTGACCACGGATTGTATGGAATGACAAACACCGTTTTACAGCCGGAAATGGATAAATTTATTATTTTTTTTTACCGATGTCAGCTTTTGCAGAAGCAGAGTCTCATTCAAATGAGCGGAATACGCGCATCAAATTTTTACTTTTCCCCCTTATTCACATAGATTCGTTGATCTGGACGTTTGAAAATTCCATGCAATCTGTAGTTGGACAGTACAACGGTCATGAAATTAAAAGCATGTATTAAGATTTATTATGGCTAGGCCTTAGGTTTTTTTCTAGATTATCATTCTGTGCATCTGTACTTTCTATTCGGACAAAATTTATATTTATTTATGCCATAATTAGACGTCTTTCAGATATATCTAATATAATATGGGAATTGTTGTTAGACGTTAGCTTGCATAAGTGTGCATTAAATAAACGTTTCTCGTGTGCTTGAGATTTTTGCTTCCCCCCCCCCTTGAATAATCGAAACTATTAGGCTTCTTTTAATTTCCCGCCTAAATTAACGTACATTTCTTTAAGACGTCCTTAAGGATTCTTCCTGTAAGCGTGCATGTATTCACATCATTAAACGTTTATCCTTTGAAACATTTAGATGTTTCCTTTTCCTTGCATAATTAAAGCTACTGAGTTGCTTAATTATCCAAAATTAACAATCATTTTTCTCAGACGTGTTGACTTTTGTCAGAATTGTTCCTGTCAGCCTTTAGCGTGCGTAGATCTGCGTCAACTAGAAATCTGTTATCGTGAGTAAATTGTTTAATTTCCTTCGTTTAGTAAAACCATTTTGATGTATAATTAATTTAATTACTGCCAGAATTAAATTTATTCCTGTTGAAGTGCCCTTCTCAGTCAAAATTATTACCACGTAATGATAATTCTCTAATATTATATTTTCATCCATATTTTTAATGTCTTTTAATTCTTAAATTTAATTATTTTATTTCTATTTAACACAAACTGCCGAATGGCAACACGTAATTAAAAAAAGTGAAAAAGACGCACGAGATCGTGTTCCACGAATTTTGGTCTGGAGAAAATAAAAATGACGACTTCTTGAAGTATATGTGATGTAAATAAAGTTTTGTCGATTTTTATAAAATAATGGAGTCAAATTCTTATACAAAATTAGGGTGTTGTTATAAACCTTCACAACACTCTCAGTGGTGACCCACGTTTTGGACAAGAAAAAAAGGAAAAGAAAAAGAAGACGGACAATGCTTTATTCTATGGTATGCTCTTCACTTAAAGTCATTCACTTGAAGGGAAATGCTCTGGCCTAAATTTTATTTTCGTGTAAAGATAAATTTTATCTTTGACTAATTTTTCTTTGTTTTAATTTAATTGCATTTGTTTATTTTACTTGTAAATTCTCAGTTAAATTTTAAAATGTCGGTAGAAAGTTTAGATAATGTTGAATTTACCAATAATACAGTACAAAGTGACTCAGTTTTGAGAGTTGCAACCAGATTACCTCCACTATGGAAAAGTAATATAACAGTTTGGTTTATTCAAGTGGAGGCTAGTTTCAATGTTTCACGTATAACAAATGATGAGACGAAGTATAACTACTTGTTATCCGCCATTGACGCAGATACACTTAGCGCTGTTACGGATTTAATTATAGCTTCTCCAGAGGGAAATAAATATCAAGCTTTAAAAGATAGATTAGTTAAAGAGTTTTCCGATTCGCAATCAAGCCAAATACGGAAACTTTTGTGTGAACTTACATTAGGTGATAAAAAACCATCTGTTTTACTTCGGCAAATGAAAGAACTTGCACGAAATTCAATTACTGACGAATTTTTAAAAACCATTTGGTTAGAGCGTTTGCCGACACATATTCAAGCCATTTTATCAGCATCAACTTCAGAGTTGACTGAACTGTCCATTTTAGCTGATAAAATTCATGAAATAAAAATGGAGCCATCAGTTTGCAAAATTTCAGAAACACTAAAACATAGTGAACAAACGACGCAAATATCAAATTTGCAAAATCAAATTGAGCATTTAACCATGCGAGTTTCTGAATTAACTAAAATGGTATCAAAACGTTCATTTTCAAGAGGTCGTAGTAATCATAGATATAGGTCCCAATCTAGGAGTAGACGAGTTCCAACACCCTCAGATAATCAAAATACATCTGAGTTTTGTTTTTATCATGAAAAATTCGGCGATAAAGCATTTAAATGTCGCCAACCATGCAGTTATGATGCAGTTCAAAAAAACTTGCCATAGCTGCTATGTCTAATAACGATATTTACCCTGACATAGCAGCACATAAACAGTGTAGATTACACATAATGGATAAAAGTACGGGATTAAATTTTTTGGTTGATAGTGGCAGTGATATTTCTTGCATTCCTGCCCATTTTTCATTCAAAGCAAAAACTCCCATCACTTACGTGTATGCTGCGAACGATTCAAAAATAGCTGTGTACGACCACAAGGTGTTAAATATCAACATGGGATTGCGTAGAATATATCAGTGGCCATTTGTTGTAGCAAATGTTTCTTGCCCAATTCTAGGAGCAGATTTTTTACAAAATTTTTCACTACTAGTAGATTTAAAGAAGTCGAGATTAATTGATTCAGTCACTGGTTTGACAACGAAGGGAGAGTTAACTAAAACTCAATATTATGGAATTAAATTAGTCTCGGATAATATGGTGTACAAAGAATTATTTAAAGATTTTCCCGAGTTATTGAATCCTATCCCAAATTTCAAAAAACCAGTCAGTCACGATACTGTCCATTATATAGAAACAAAAGGACCGCCTTTATTTTCTAAGCCCCGACGTTTACATCCAAAGGTATTAATCGAAGTTAAAAAAGAATTTCAATACCTTATGGATCAAGGAATATGCCGTCCTTCAAAATCTCCTTGGGCTTCTCCTATTCACGTGGTACCAAAAGCGGATGGATCTTACCGTATTTGTGGTGATTATCGAAGGTTAAATTCGGTCACTGTGCCTGACCGTTACCCTGTGCCACACATACACGATGTAACGAACATTTTACACGGCAAGAAAATTTTCTCTAAACTCGATATTGTTAGGGCATATTTTCACATTCCAGTTTTCAAAGATGATATTCAAAAAACTGCAGTTACCACACCGTTTGGTAGTTTTGAGTTCTTATATTTAAATTTCGGTTTAAAATGTGCAGCAAATACGTTCCAAAGATTTATTAACGAGGCACTTTCAAATGTAGACTTCGCTGTTGCTTATTTAGACGACATACTAATTTTTTCCGAAAATGAAACGGAACACTTAGAACACATGAAAATTGTATTAGGTAGGTTTGCCAAATATGGTTTAAATGTGAATATTTCCAAAAGTGTTTTTGCTCAAACTGAAGTATCATTTTTAGGACATGATATTTCTTTTGAAGGAATTAAACCTTTAAAATCAAAAGTTGAAACCATTCAAAATTATCCTAAGCCAAAAACAATATCAGAGCTTCGACGATTCATTGGATTAATAAATTATTTTAGAAGATTTGTTAAACATGCAGCAAGACTGCTTACCCCTTTAACAGATCAAATAAGAGGATGTAAAAAGAATGATAGCACTCCTATTGAATGGTCTCCAATTTTGAATGACGCATTTGAGAAAGCTAAACAAAGTTTGATTGGCGCTGCATTGGTCTTTCCCTCGCAGGATGGGCAGTTAGCATTACACACTGATGCTAGTGATTTCTCCATTGGTTCAACCTTATGTCTGCAGACTGAAGAAGGGTTGAAACCAATAGCATTTTTTTCAAAAAAACTGAATACTGCTCAGTTAAAATACTCGGTTTTTGATAGGGAATTATTAGCCATTTATGAATCAGTAAAATATTTTCGACATTTCATCGAGGCGAAAGAATGTATAATATACACTGATCACAAACCAATAAAATTTGCTTTTCAAAAGAAACGAGATACCTACACAAATAGGCAAAGTAGATGGTTATCCTTTATCTCTGAGTTTACAACTGACATTGAATATTTGCAAGGTAGCTCAAATGAAGCAGCCGATGCCCTTTCTCGAATAAGTACAATTAAATTTCCTACTTCGCTAGATTACGCTAAGTTAGGTGTTGAACAAAAATCTGACTTAGAACTTAAATCTGCTTTAGAAAATAAGGAATCTAATTTAGTATTAAAATTACTTACTATGCCTGATTCAAAAACTGAAATATTTTGTGATATTTCTACAGGAAAAGCACGACCTTTTCTAATAAAAAGTTTTCGTAAACAAGTTTTTTTAAACCTACATAATTTAACACACCCAGGTATAAAAGGTTCGACTAAGCTTATTAAGCAGAGATTTGTTTGGCCTTCAATGGCTACGGATATCAAAGTATGGGTTAAAGAGTGTTTAAACTGCCAAAGATCAAAGGTTTTCAAGCACACTAAAACTGAAGAAGGAAAATTTGATATTAACACATCTAGGTTTGCCCATATACACATTGATCTAATAGGACCACTACCAGAATCTGAAGGAAAGAATTACTGCTTAACGGTAATTGATAGGGCAACGCGATGGCCAGAAGCATATCCTATTTGTGATATGACAGCACCAACTGTCTCTAAGACGTTGATGTCTGAATGGATTTCAAGATTTGGTTGTCCAGAAAAAATTACATCAGATCAAGGTCGTCAATTTGAGTCTGAGCTATTTCGACAGTTAACTCGATTCATTGGTGCCGAAAAGATAAGAACTTCACCATACCATCCTCAATCAAATGGTCTTATTGAGAACTGGCATCGACCATTAAAATGTGCTTTAAAAGCTCGACGAAATGAAAAATGGACCGAAGTTCTTCCCACCATACTCCTAGGATTCCGTGCAGCAATTAAAACGGATCTGAATGTTTCACCAGCCGAACTTGTTTATGGAACTTCACTTCGACTTCCAGGAGATTTTTTCGATGAACATTCGGTTATAAAAAGCCCTGAAACTATGATACAGAAGCTAAGAGATATATTTCACGATTTTGCTCCTTCACCGACAAAATCACATTCTAATATTAAGCCTTTCGTATCACAAGACTTAAAAACTTGCACCCATGTTTTTATCAGAAATGATGAGGTACGGAAAAGTCTTCAGCCGCCATACAACGGACCTTATGCAGTCATCAAGCGCGGCGCGAAAGTGTTCAAAGTAATGATAAAAGGAAAAAATGTCACTGTGTCTGTAGACAGGCTAAAACCAGCATTTCTGTCTGCTGACAAGGACAATGTTAACCAACCAGAAGAAGAAATGCGTAAAAAAGATGAAGAAACTTCATATAGGACAAAATATGGACGAACAGTTCACTTCCCAAAGAATTATGGACATGTCATTCGTGGTTAATGCGTGACTTTCGGCAACGCATTTATTATCATCATTACTGGGAAAGAGGTACTGAAGTGCCCTTCTCAGTCAAAATTATTACCACGTAATGATAATTCTCTAGTATTATATTTTCATCCATATTTTTAATGTCTTTTAATTCTTAAATTTAATTATTTTATTTCTATTTAACACAAACTGCCGAATGGCAACACGTAATTAAAAAAAGTGAAAAAGACGCACGAGATCGTGTTCCACGAATTTTGGTCTGGAGAAAATAAAAATGACGACTTCTTGAAGTATATGTGATGTAAATAAAGTTTTGTCGATTTTTATAAAATAATGGAGTCAAATTCTTATACAAAATTAGGGTGTTGTTATAAACCTTCACAACACTCTCACTGTCATCTATTCTTAAGGGCAGATTCCTCCTGTTAGCCATTAGCGTGCAAAGATGTGTTTCTAATGAACGCTATTGAAAATTGTACTGTAAAGCATTTTTGTTCCTTGAACAATTAGGAATATTTAGCAGCAAATTTAATTTTCTGCCAAAATTAACTTTCTTTCAGATATCAAGTCTTAAGTAAGGATTCTTTCTGTCTCCTGTGTAGTTGAGCATCAAATAACTTCATTCTGACATTTATTTTCTTTTCCTGTTGCATAGTTGAAACTATTTAGGGCCATTCTTCCGTCACATGTGGGACAAAAATACGCTTAAATTTCATTAACATTTCGTTATATCTCTTAATATTTTAATGAAACTGGGGTAAGCAATTTTTTTAATCTTTAAATTTGATACAAAGATACTTCTGAAACAATTTTGTTATTTAAAGTAAAATTTATTTACATGCGTCACGTGCGTGACATCTAAAGCCAACCTCTGGTAACTTGCTTGTGGATAATCTAATATTTTTGCTCTATTAATACAGCAATGACGAAACAAATTGCAGATTTTGAAAGCTATGGTTCCAATGTAAAAGAAACATATCTCATAAGTTTAGAAATAATTATTTAAACCATTGAAAAAAAAATATGTCTATGCCTATTCCATTGAAAATGGTCATTTTGTCCCGCACGTGACGGTTTCTGTATTTCATAAAAAAGAAATAATTTTTGAAGAAAGTTTTGGCTAAAGAAGTCACACATGCGTTTGTGATGTCTTAAGCAACAAAATTTTGTTCATTACCCTTTTAAATTATTATTTTATATGAAATATACGAAGCGTCACGTGCAGGAAAAAATTACCATTTTCCGTGGAATAGCCCTTTAACTGTTCAATTTCCTGGCAAAATATTTCCTTCAAAAATTAACTCTGTAAAGGTTCTTCCTGTTAAGTCCCCTTCCCTTCAACCATCATATCTTGTCTTCTTGTTGAATATTCTCCCTATTAGCCTTCCCGGGTGTTCCAAAAATGAACATTTATTAATTTTCATATTCTTGGTGTCAGAAATCAGTATGCTGTTTAATTTACTGTCAAAATTCATGCATTTTAGGTATTATTCTTATCCAGCATTATAGATGTGTAACAAATAGGTGTTTATCATGAGTAAAATACTTATTTCCTAATCCGTACATAATTAAACTATTTAGCTGCTTAATTCATTACTTAAAATTATATGCCAGATTTTTAATTTCTACTGAACTTTAACTTTGTCTAGCAACAAATGAAAGATTTTTGTAGTTTGCTAAGAGCTAAATTATTTAAGCATGAAACACTATTCTATTAAATAAGTTGGGCACCTGGTACATTTGTCAATAGAACCTGAAGTATAAGTTCACCTTTCAGTGAGCAGTCATTGTTAGAGCAATGATTGAAATCTTTGAGATTGTGGGTTTTTCACTGGTCAGTCATCAGTTTCACTGGTCAGTTTTCACTGGTCAGTCATCAGGTTTTGTGCATCAGTTCCAAGTTCATCTGATGCACAAAATTCCTGCGGACATGTGTATAAAAATGCTTTATTTCAGTGTGCCCAAAGTTTAATGTTCTATTTGTATTATGAATACATTTTTCGCTTATTGTATATTTTTCAGAAGGGTTCCTCCATGTTAGTTTACCAAGATGTCAATTGTTTGATCCTGAATAGCGAGAAGATGGATGATTTCAAGGAAACTTAAAGCACAACACTAGTTGAATTTAGACTTTGCATGACAGTTACTTTATTAAAGTCTGCTGCAAAGTCTTAATTTTGCTGGTAATAATGCCTTAACTGGACCTTTCAAAGAGCAAGAACAACCATTGGAATCTTTGAAATGGTGGGTCTATGCTTTGCAGTCAGAAATCAGTTTTTAAGCTCATCTGATGCACAAACTTCCTGTGGATATAAGTCAAAAAATAATTATTTCAATGTGCCCAAAGTTGAATGTCCAATTTGTACTGTGAATTATGAATACATTTTTTGCTTATTGTATCTATTTTTCAGAAGGGTTCCTCCATGTTAGTTTACCAAGATGTCAATTGTTTGATCCTGAATGGCGAAAAGATGGATGATTTTATGGAAACTTAAGGCACAATACTAGTTGAATTTAGACCTTGCATGACAGTTACTTTATTAAAGTCTGCTGTGAAGTCTTAATTTTGCTGACAATTATGCTTTAAAACCGACTTGTTAAAATTCAAGTGCATTCAACATCATTCATAGTATAGTGTAGACTAAATATGATTCCTGTGGCTGATGTAATAAAAAGCATTTACAGAATTAATATAAAGGGATGTTGTCACTTAATTTGAGACTAAAACCCTCTTTATGAATGCTAACATTTTTAAAGCTAATTTTCCCTCGAGATAAAAAGTTTGGTTTGAACATTTTTACTCGATCGCAGATATATTTTATTTCTGGTTTCTGGTACAATTATTTTGCTTAGAATTGTAACACAGCCGGTTTTTAAAAAAAACTGTATTATTCTATTTTAAAACAAATTCTTGCTTTTATCACACCAAGAATGAATACGCTTCTCTAAGCTATTTCTGTAGTTAGCTCAGTAGTCTGAAGTTTTTCCTGGTGCAAAAGTTTCATCAATGTCAAAAGAAAACATTTACAAAACGTTCTTTGGCATGCTGGAATTAAGCAAAGTATTCAAGTGAGGGGAATCAAAAGAAAATGAGAATTGAATCAACATTGCATTTTAAATAAAAGGTATCAGCAAAACTTAAGTGTATATTAGTAGTGGTATATATGCTTATGTTATTGATATGTTTCAAAAATCCCATCAAAGCAATGACATATATAGTTCTTTCAATTATGTACTTAATATTACATTTCAGAGCTATACTTAAAAAAGAAAATGATTGTCTTTCTTTGGGTCAAATATGTTTTTCTTGTACTTTGTTTTTTACAAAAGCACTATATTAGTAGTAATCGTGAAAATAATATACATAGTTTGGTAACATGTTTAGCATGACAGTCATTTCGGCTTGTATTTTCCGTGGGGGTTTTAAAAAAATCATTCTTTCAAATTAACAGAGGAGTAATTTTAAGCTATATTCATATTTCAATGTCAAGAACATTTGAGCAAGAGCATTAAAAATATTCGCACCATGTTGAATGTAAGTGCTGAAAACCATGTGGAGACATTCCTCAATTTATCACACTAACAAATTTTTAAGAATGTTTTATTCTGGATTTGGTTATATGCTGTAATTGCAGGCTTTTTAATAATTGTCTTACAATGTGAGCTATATCTTACATTAAAATAAATGAATTATTTCCTTTTTGCTCTCTTTTTTAGTGTTAGCATTTTAACAACACACATTACAATTATAAGTGGGTAATTTTGCTTCTAAATTAAAATAAAACCACAGCATTATATTTTGCATATGCTTCACACTTAACAGGTTTTATTTTATAATACAATCAATGTAATTGACCTTTGATTTTAACAAATTTACTGTAGTACATTCGTCCCTCGTATAACACTACTTGCACAGCACGGTTTCGATATTACACGGTACGGAACTTCAATTTAATACTTCATAGTTTTGATATAACACGAAAGTTATCTTTAATAAAGAAGAAATTTCTTTTTTCTTTACATTCTGTAAATGTTTGATAACTCGAGGATTTACTTTGTTTTTCATGAAACTTGGTTTCGATATAACACGATAGGCACGCTTTGATTTACATTATTTCTAAGTCTCATATAACACGGTTTCGGTACAACGCGATACATATTTACATTATTTTTACTATGTACATGATTAATTAGTGTAAAAAATATGTTAATAAGTTTAAAAAAGTGTCGTATAACACGATTTCGATACTACACGGAACGAATACGAGAGACGCCTGTATATTTACAAGAAAATTATTCAGCTTTATATATTACATAGTTTTATTAAGAATTGTTATTTAACCTTATGTTTCACATCGAGTTTTATTAAGAGTTTGTCAAATTTTAATCTATTCAGAATTCTATCATGTATATCATATGAAACACATTACTTGGAAAATTCTTTTCTATTTTAAACAAGTGTTATCGTTTTTTTTTTTTTCTCCTTAATCCGTTTGCTTATATGAACATTTTTCTGTGTTAAACTTCTTTTTTAATTACTAAAAAGTCATAAATAGTTTTTTTTTTTTTTTTTTTAAATGAAGGCTGTTTTGAGTGTACAAACACCTGACAGGCTCGTCATTTCAAAAAGAACCAAGGGAACGATGCGGAAAATACTCATTTTCTATTGCAGGAGAAAATCAAGAGTAGGGAATTTTTAAACTAAGGGGGGGGGGGGGTGCGCACCTAGTCACGTTAATTTAATGTCTGTTAATCATGGAGTAGGAGAGGATAGGAAGTTTTTTAGTTTGTTAGTTTGAACATACATTTGCCCTTTGCATACTTATATGCACATATTATATAAATTGGGCTAAGTAAATAACTTAATGAAGTAGTTAGTAACTTGCTCCTTACCTTTTCGCTGCAATAAATTAATAAATAATAGTTTAACGTAACAATTCGGTGGGTAGCCTTAAGTCCAGGTAGGTTTGCGTTTCCTTTGAAGTGGAAGGGGGAAAAAATTCCAACATATTCCCTATTAGAGGGCAGCACAACCAGAAATATTTTTCTGCGGTCCTTCATTTTGAAATTTGACATGGAGGGGGGGGGGGTGTGCACTCAATGGGAATTGACTCGGGGAAACACCGAAAAACACGCCCGCTTGCCACTTATAACTAATAAAAAGCATTATTTTTCCAAAGCAAGGGGGACTTTCGACCTTCCTCCCTTTCGTCCACATGAGGGGGGGGGGGGGCTCAAGCCCCACCTTGAAAATTAGAACTTCCTTGCTTTTAGTGCTTTTTTTTCTAGCAAGAAAGTAAAAACATTTCTCCACCCATTAATGAATTAGTTATTAAAAATGTCAAATTTTAATAACTCTAATCTGTACTGAAATCGGTTTCTATGCGGAAAGTATCTTGCTAAACCATGGGGAAAATATCTGACCTCCTCCCCCCTTAAAATTTTGCTTATGGGCGCCCATACCCCGAACCCCCCTAAATGACGACGGACTTACTAGTGGTTCATTAGCAATCTTCGTATTTTCATACTGCATTCATTTAATTACTGCATCTAGGGTTTTCCCCTCCCCTTAAGAGCAAGGGTGCACCCCCTCCAAAATAAGACCCCCATTACAGGGAAAATACCACTCGAAATACACCCCCCCCGTAACAGTTTCGATGATGCAGTGCGCCATGACCTCCCTAAGGTGGGCACCCCTCTGCATCTACGTTTTTCGTAGTTACCCCCCCCCCCCCCAATCGGGAGCAGCACTCAGGATACCCCTTAAAATTTCTATGGTACGGTTCGTGCCACGATCCCCCTTGGGTGGGCACTCAATGGGTCAATTAATATGTTATCACAATTAAGGTAGTTAGTACAACGAGGGGGCCTCCGTAGCTCTGTGGTAGAAGCTTTGTCTTCCAAGCCGGAGATCGTGGGTTCTATTCCCGCCTGTGCCCTGAGTGTTATTTCCTTCTCTAGTGTTGTAAATCTTTCCTGTGTGTGTCCGGAGGCAAGGCGCTTGGCACGCAGTCCTCTATCTATGTGAAGCTGCTTAGCTTCTAAATAAATAGATAAATAAAGTGCAACGAGTGGGACTTCAGAGCACACAACGTGATTGAAATTTTTAGGGAGAGGAGGGTTTGCTAAAAGTTGTCTTTGCTTTTTTTAGGGGATCTCATTTTGGGGATGCATTTGAGGGGAGGGTACGTCATTGTTTTTGACGGGGAAGGAGGAGCATCTCTGATTTAGGAAAGATTTTTTCTGGCGCAAATGGAATTTCATAAAAAATGCGGAAAAACTGTAACGTCATTCAGTTTGTTTTATTATAATTCAAAATATATAACTTTGGAATACAGAACGAACCAGTTTATTTTCTTAAACTAATTTGCATTAAATGATGTTTACCATTCTTGAAAATACCAAATACATGTAAAAAAGTACACTTAAAATCGGAAAGAATATACTCCTTCAGGAAGTGTCATAGACTAATAATAATAAGAGTAGACCGAGCTATGGCAACCCTTTTGCTGCTCATAAACCAAACCATGTGACTGGTGGATATCCTAGCAACAGCGGGCGTTGATCGTAGCAGACGATCAACGCCAGCGCGAAATAAAATAAATAGAATTGATGGAACACGGAAGAATGATCTTTTATGGAGTCCGATTTGTAAATTTGTTATTCTAAGTTGTAAATATTTTGTTAATATAGTGAGTTTTTCGTTTAGATAGTATTGTGCATTTTCTTTAGTCAATTTCAATAACTTTCCAAGCAATAAAAGATGCAAGCGACCAAGAAGAATCAGCAAACGGTAAGATTTTTACCTACAGTTTCAATTTAAGATACCGATTAGTACATTTTTGCGTTAACGCAAAACGTTTACGCCGTTTCGTTCACGCCAACGCTGACAGCTCCAAATGAAATAAAAGTTACCGAAAACTGATCAAAAACTATTACTAATGTCAAAATAATGCATAACTAAAAGAAAAACAGTTCAATCTCTGCACCTGGAAGTTTTTTTTAATGAAAACACATTGTCTTAAAATACATGTCGAGTGCCAAACTATAGATAATGCTGCCATCTAGCAACCATGCTGCCAAAGTCTTCGCCAAGCCCTTCCACTAGTCACATGATACATCTATGAACCAATTTTCTTTATCAGCAAGAATGAGAAAGCTCGGTCTACTATTATTATTAGTCTATGGGAAGTGTTTCCAAAAAGGAAAAATAAACTGTAACTGTATTGCTTATGGTATCGCACTTTTTTTTGGCATCATGTTCGTCATGTTGATAAGAACTCGCCTCGAAATAGATGAAGTTGCCAATATGGTAACCATGGCCCCAGGATCGTTCCTGCATTGACCGACGTGTTTTGATGTCAGAAGAATAACTAGTGTGCGATGTTACTGTATATTTCCTAATGTATTGGGCTCTGTTTATTTTTTTCAAGTTTTATAACTGAAAATATTTCAAAGCAACTATTTTCTGTGCTTCAGACATTCATTTAAATTTTAGTTGCAAACCCAAACGCTTTAAATTGGGGTAGGTATGGCCCTACTTGGCAAATCTAATAATGACGTTAAACTTGATGAAAATACCGAAGCAGGAGAAGATGATCAAAATCTTTGGTAAGCAAAGTAACATATCTGAATGACTTCTTATAGTGAATTGTTTTTCTTTTCTATTTTGCTTTCTGCTTGAGTGGGCGTGTTGCTACACCGAGGTGTTACCAATTACTTATCCAGTGCTCGTTTAAGAAATACGTTCATTTTTTATTTTATTATTATTTTTTTTACGATCTGAAAGTTTCTCTTTTGTACCATAGTTTTAATTTCTTTGCCTAACACTGAAAATTTAAAATGACTGTTCTGCTCAAAACATAGCTATTTACATGTAGTGGTTATAAGCAGGGGCCTCCAGAGGTGTATTTAGAGGCCCCTCTCAGAATCTCTGGCCTCAAGCCATGCTTCCAACTTAAAAGTTTTATATGTATTCATACATGCATGTGGTGTAAAAAACATTCCATCTTCACTAAATAATTCTACATTAACCTCTAATAACTTATGAAAACTAACATTAAAAATAAGATGGGTGCATTGAATTATCAAGCATTCCATCTTAATCTGAGCGACGTCATACAATTGCAATGGAATGTTCAAATATGAGAAAGATAGTTGTGAACCTCTTCTCTCATTCTGGGATTGTTATTGTTGCATTGATACAAAGATATTGTTTTCTTGTTTTATTATTTTGTAGGATGAATTCATTTGTGTGGATGCAAATGTACCTTGAACACAACTGTTGTGTCAAGGTTACAAGGACACAAATATACCAATGTAGGCTATTATTCAAGAGCGAATCCAGAAAGTATTCAAGGAGGAAGTGATTGATTTCCATATACTTACCTTTTCATGAATCCATTACAGCATCCGTCCTGTAACGTCGTGGAAAACCGTCTGAAATAAAGTTTTCATGTATAAATTTTTTAAAAATTTAATTAATTTTATTTTTTTCTAAGAAAATTTGAAGAATGTATGGAAACCAGGGCTGCGGAGTCGGAAGGAAAATGACCGACCCCGACTCCAACTCCTGGATTTTGAAACGCCCGACTCCGACTCCAACTCCGACTCCGGATTAGAAAAATAGTAATAATTGTATTTTTTCAACTCCCTTGCTCTCTTCAGGGGAAGGGGGAAAGCCTCTAAACAGAGATTGAAATATTAATTCCTTTTTATGAAAATTTTGCATTTTGTTTTTTATTGTAAACCTAAGACGCGTACAACGTTAGAAATTCAATTTAAAGATCAAATTTTCCAATAGTTACTATGAGTTAAAAAGTGAGATGACTTAAAAATCCCTTTTAAAAAATTTGAAAAGGATTATCTGTAATTTGCCCCCCTGTAATGTTTAACAAATAGATATTGATCAAATCGTGTGCTTTCAATTTTTTAAAGCTGTAACTTGAGAGAAAAAAAGCTTTTTTTTCTAAATCCAAATTCTTGAGAGGGGGTGGTTCGCCCCGGGTGACACCCATCTGGTAGATGACGCCCAAAGTTAATTTCAGAGTTTATAAAAAATACAAATACTTTAATTCTGAAAATTTTTGCGAATACATTTTAAATTATATTTTATCAATAAAATTTCAACGAAAATAGGGCACATATACGTCAGGAGCTAATTTTACACAAAATGCGGCGGTATATAAATTTGTACGAATAGCGGTTACTATACCTATATTTCTTCTTCGCCAAATTTTTAATTTAAATTTTATTGGCTGCTTTGAATTAACCTTAATATGAAGATTTTAAGATTAACTGCAATTATTGAGTGTTGTAATCAAGAAATCATTTACACTTATTTTGTTCCATACTTTTTAGTGAGAACCAAGCTTATAGAAATATTCTTAATAAAGAAAAAAACATTAGATTATTTCATCGAATTTTTTGGATTCGTACTTTCGCGCCAGAACTTCTTTGAATTTGCCGTTTACCCTTAAACGCTTCAACCTTAGCTACTGGCCTCAATTTAATAATTTGTTACGTTTCTTTTACTATTTTATAATTGAGATCGAACAAAACACTATATTTCTATTTTTATTTGAAAGTGATTACTTGAAAATGTTTGACAACAAAACCGTTTGCTGACAGTTGCTATTAGTTAAGTTAAAAAGCAAGCAAACTAGGGGACAGCTACAGAAAGTTCGATAAGCACTCAAGCTAGCTGATTGCCATAATGGCAGTTATTTCCTTATTAGTATCTTTTTATACATGTAATCGAACCAATTGGTAGTCCGTTTTTAAAAAATGCAAGGAGAGTCGGGGAAAAGGAAAGAAAAAAAGAAACCCGGAGTCGGAGTCGGCATGTTTTCTAACGACTCCGACTCCAACTCCTTTACCCCAAAATCAGTCCGACTCCGACTCCACAGCCCTGATGGAAACACCATGCCTCACCTTTACGTCATCATCATTAAGAGTGTTCTATAGCCTATACTTGCTCTTTTTTTTCCCCTCTAAAATTGAATTTTTGAAATTTGGGAAAAACTTCCTGTACAAATTTCTGATCCCTATCACTAAAGGATTAAGAGATGTGCTACAATTGCATTTTCAAGACTGCAGTTCTGAAAAAATTCCAAGGGAGAGCCTTGTTTTTCAACAACATTATTGCAGATACTTAAAATTATGATTTTGTTACTTCAGTATCAAAAATGTGCCGAAGGAGAGTTTCTGTATCTCAGTTCAAGGAGGGAGCGATAGCTCCTCCCTTGTATCCGTCCTTGCCATGATTACTGTGGGTTGAGAGTAAGCAATTGCCCTTCCCTCTGGGTTTGAGGAATCAATGTTTGTCATTTACATGTCAGGGCGTTGTTTTGTTATTTTTTAATATGATGTGCTACCTTTTGCACTCTCATCTCTCTTGTAAATTCTGATAAAAACGTGAAGTTGCTTTCAATCTCTAGTAGCCCCTAAAGAGAACCAGATGCAAACTGCATGCAAAATGTTGTTGATGTTCTAGAAAGAAAAGACCTGGAGGGGAAAAAACTATACAAATTTAGTAAGACTCCAAATATTGACAAATGCTCACATAACTGAAAGTAAACTTAATAAGTTTCATCAACTGATGTAAAACTACATTTCTATTAACCTCCTGCTTGGAAATTTTTGAGGTCTGAAAATCCATTCTTTTCAAAATTCCTGGGTGAAGAAATGTTTTTTTTTTTTTAAATAATTGTAGTGGATAATGATTTTTTTAAAAATATTTTTTACTTGCTTGAACTACTTTTATAGCTTTTATTATTGTATAAAGTACTCAATTATTTCTAGTTTCTTTTTAATTTTTTATTACAATTTAATTTATCTAGTATATTATGCTTCATTTAAAATTTTCAAAAAGAAATTTTTTTCAAACTATTTTAATCCTAATCATATCATAAGTTATTTTGGAATTGTGTTGCTCACAGGTGACAGCAGTTTTTTTTTTTTTTTTTTTTCAAGTTTTTAATGGAATTATTATTATTACTATTTTTTAAATTTTTACTTTCATTGAAATAAGTTTTATCCAATGGTTGGAAATTAAAAATATACAAGAAATTTAGGCTTATAGATAATCTGCAAAGCAGATAGGCGTTTATTGTAGTTATGGATTTATTTGAAAGGGTTTCAAAAATTGCCATATTGCGGTAATTTGAAAGAATTTTGATTGATCAGCTGGTGTTAAAAATTCTGTGTAGATCTATTTTTAATGTTTTTCTCCCCCCGCTTGTAGGTTACATATTTTGAGTCAAGTTCAGGATAGTTCTCATAGCAAATTGCCTTCTTGCAAAGCTCTACTTGTATTAGGTAAGTTACATTTTCACTCTACACACAAATGAGGATAAGGTAGTTACTTACAAAGTTTGCTAGTATTTATCACTAAAATTTTTAAAAAATGTTGTTTGAGTTATGTGGTCTAACGTGCCCCACTAGACAGACCAACCGACCCCACACGTGGGGCACGTCGGTCCACTTTACGAGGTTCCAATTGTTTGTCAATTCAACGCTTCCAAAAAAATCTGTGGCATTGAGAAGTGTTTAGTGAAACTTATTGTAGATAAACAAATACCTTTGAAGTAAAAAAGAGGACCAATGTGCCCCACCTCCTCTTACTCTGAAAGTTTTTTTCCTTTTTGAGGAGGCCCCAGGGCCCCGCGGATTTTGCCCCCCATCTTGGCGGCCTTGATAAAAGCATATGCTATAAATATGTGCATCGCCTGGTAATTGTAAACATCCATATTAAATGTTGTTTATATTCAAAATGGGTAGATAAATTAAAGAAGAAAGTTCAATTTTTGCTTTCACGGATATATGATTGAAAGCAAAAGGGATTGTCTTAATCCAAAAATTGCCTTTCCATTGTGTTGTTTTTCATACCTGCAGATATGAGTTCTATGTGCATATGCTATCGGCCCCGCTTAATATATCGTCAGTTCCAAGAAATATTATTTGATTAAGCGGGAGAATTTGATTTACCTTTCTAAATTGACAATATTTGTCTTAAAACTTAATAATAATAAAAATCAATAGATATATAAGGGAAATATTTAATGTTATTGCCAAAAGTTTTTGAAATAAGCTAAATAAACCACAAAATAATCAAATAATTAGTATATACTATATTACAAGTATGTTACAAAGTTATAAAATGTAACTTTTTTCAATATGTTAATTTTTTGAAAAATTTCCCTAACAGGGGATAGCTTACTCGAGGTCTTTTGGAAACGCTTTTCCAACTCCTTTTTCCCCCACCTTTTCTTAGTAAGATATTTTACTGAGTAAGATTCAATCTTACATTTAATATTTATCAATTTATCACCATGTAAGGTGTGTACATTTATTTGTCTTATTTAATTCAGTTGACTGCACTATTTTTTTTTTTTTTGAGCAATGACGATTGCTTATTGTTCTCACTTGACTGTTTTTCGCGTGCTATGATTTTATTTTCCCCCCACCTCCCTCTGCTGCACCACCATCGACCGGCCTCACGATGCTGCTCCTCTAGCGAAAACAGTCTCCAGGTTGCGTCCATATTTTATGCATGCATACATACCCACACATCCCCACTCACATACACACACGCACTCATGCCTGCACACAGACACAAACACGCCTACACACACTTGCCTGCACACAGACACAAACACACAGACCTCACACTCACACACACATATATACACATACCCACATACACACACGCATGCCTTCACACACGCAAAAAAAAAAACACATGATTGCAAAAGCATAATTTGAATTCAAGATGTCAAAATTCAAATTAATTTTTTTTTTTCTCTTTGCTTTTATTTCAGCATCTCTTTTTTTTTTTTTTTTTGTAATGACTAAAAAAAAAAAAAGATAGAGTAGTGGAAAAGTTTTAATGGAATATGAATGTTGTTTTTCTTGCCCGTTGTCCGCAATAAATATTACTTTATATTTTAACGTCAGTAATTGTGCTTACTTAATTTCATTTCTAATTTTTTCAAAAAATTTCTCAGCAAAATGTTTGCGAAAGCTGATCAATATTATTTGATTGTCCGGGGAAATTATTCGATTAAACGGAGATCTCCTTTAACATTGCGTCTATGGAGAAATATTCGGTTCCGGGAGGTTTTATTGGTATAAGCGGGTTATTCGTTTATCCGTTACCTGATTGGGGCTGACAATGCTTTATTTTATCTTACTATGGCTTTTTGTATAAAAACTCTAGTTTCCGAAAATTAAGTGGTTGAAAAGATCTTCAATTCCTGAGTTTTTATTGTGAATAAAATTGTTTTTTCAATAGGTTGATATCTTTGTTAAAATATTTTCTTTGTAATTTATACAGGTGATGAAGAATCTGGAAAGACGTCACTTATTGCAAAATTACAAGGAAAAGTGGATCCTAGAAAGGGTTGTGGCCTGGAATATCATTGCATTTATGTCCGCGATGAATATCGAGATGGTAAGGTTTTGTGCTATTCATGATAATCTCAGTTGTTTCACTAACCAGTGAATCAGTGGCAGTGATTCACTGGTTAGTGGCCCACCCACCCACACACTATTTTGGACCATTTAAAACTAAGACTAAAAATTATTTTAAAAAAATTAGAATGTCAAATTGTTCAGAACATAATTATGTTTTTCTTTGTATATCTGGTTACGAAACATTATTTAGCATAAGCAGTAACTTTTAGTTTATGTATTCGTTGTTTAGATATTAGTAAATCACTTGTTTTACTTAAAAACAAGACCATACTTGTTCAATAAAATTATTACCAAGTACTTACGGCATCTCAAAATTCTTTGGAGTAAATAATGTAAGTCTAATTCATAAGTGTTTCTTTGGGGAAAGTGTACAAAATTCACCAAAATCTTAATAAAAAAGTGAATTAAGTTGTTAGATTTGCATCAATTACCACTTATCTGCTCTCAAAACCAGCCCTAGCAAAAGTTCGTACTTTTTTTTCTTCTTTCTTTGTTTTTCTTTTTTTTGCTGCCACTAAAAATCCTATGGCTTTTATTTTATTTTTATTGCCCCCCCCCCACTTTTAAGTCCCAATTGCCGCCTCTGCAGTGAATAATAGCAGTTGTTACATATTGTTAAAATACCACACTAGGATTGCACTTGAGCTTAGAGCTTAAAACAAAAGGTTCTGTAATATTGAAAAAAAAGGACTTCCCTTGACATACCCCTGATAGCAAGAAGGTGTGATACACATTAACATCCTTCTAATTCAAAAGCATACAAAGTAAATTACTATATATGTGCAAAGATTAAAAAAAGGGTGGGGGGAGTAAAAAAGAAGTAAATAAATACACTGACGGAAAAAAAAATCCTAACACCAAAAAAAGTTATTGTAGTGTAATGAAATTTAGACAATGCATTTGTCAAGTGAACGTGTTTAATTGATTAAATTTTTAAGATCACAGGTTAATTTAACATCGAGAAAATGAATTTCAAATGTGAAATGCTGATACGTTAATAGCCGATGTAACCTCCATAATTTTGAATGAAAACCTTCAAGCATGCATGCATTGTTGCATACAGGTTAGGGTGGGCCGAAATAAGCCGAAATTTTTTTTTTTTCGAAATCAATTTTTGGATAGCGCGCAAAAGTTGCGTAGTGAGCTAGTTAGCACTCACAAAAAATTTCTTGGATATTAAAAAATATCTAGCCGGCGCTATTTGACATTGAAAAACCGTAAAAAAAGAGAAAAATGAATTTTTGTCGAAATTTTTTTTTTAAAAACTAAATTCCAAATATTCTGCTGGAATGCACCGAAAATGTTATATAATGAGCCAGTTCGAGCCCATAAAATGTTTCATTGATTTTAATGAGCATTTAACCGCTCCTTTCCAACATCAAAAATTGGAGAAAAATGAAAAAATATTGAATTTCTTTAAAAACCAATGTGAAAATTATTTTCCAAAATTAAATCATAGACTAATTAATTAAATAGCACTATCAATCATAGTAATTATTATCACGCAATAGTATCATACATTTTCTAGAATTACATATATAGATAATAACATTTTAAAAAAGAAATCTTCAAATTTGATTTATAATACCTCATGCATAATGAATATTATTTTTTGGAATAATATTGTCCCTTGTTATCACAAATGATGGAAGTTCTTTCCTAGCATGAAGTTTTGCACGAATGTATCCATCTCGTGCAGTTTCACCACGAACTTTTATTGCAGCTTCGGTTATTAGCTTCACACAACGTTTCACAGCTTGCGTGTGACAGGGAAATTTCTCGAAAGTAAACTCTGTAGAATGTTCTTTGCACATTTCTTTCCATTGTTGGTCTTTTAGATGCATTGTAAGAGTTGGCTCTGTTACAACACAGTTTGCCCAATCAACTAAATCAACGGCTTCAAAACTGAGTTTAGGACGCTCAAAAAATCGTACACCATCCGAGCTCTTCGTCTTCTTATTTCTAGAGTTCAGAATGCGCCTAACAGCTAATTCCCGAATGTATTTTCTTGAGTCAAACAACATTGTCAACCAGTGGCGCCGACTCCATGGGGCCTGAGGGGGCCCGAGCCCCCTCAAAAAAAATTTTAAGGGGGCAGAGCCCCCCCCCCCAATAATTTAAGAAAATTCTTAGTTATTTAATGCTTTCTAAACTCACAAATTTGTCTCAATATTTTTTATTTTCCTTGTTTGAAGATAGTCATCTTTCCTTGTTTGAAGTACCCTGTAAAATACATTCAGCAATGAGTTACAACAAATAATTTTTATGGTTAAAAGCAGGTTAACTGAAAACGAGTGGTGTGAATAATGATAGTGTTACGGTGCTGCGAGCGCTTAAATTTGTCCCAGTGTGCGAACCTGCGGATAGTCTGTCCGATCAACAATGGGATGCAATTGAACAACTTTCATAACCACCGAGATATTTTTGATGAATTGGATATTCGACCAGAGGTCAACGACTTCAAATTCAGTAATCTAGTCAGGCGGTCGACATTCGCATCTTTCTAAAGACAGCCCTAATATTGGTATTTAAAGCAAGTTTAAAAATCTCTGTAATAGAGAATTAACTACATACAGAATGTTAGATTCAAAATTTCGGAATATTAGTATTATTTTATTACCGTATTACTATAGTACTGCATTAGTTATTTTCAAATACTTAAATATTTTTAGGGTATAAGACTCTATAAAAACCCGCTATTTACATACTATGTTAACTTTATTAAACAAATTAACTGTGGGACATTATTTTTATTTAATGAACTCTGAGCCTTATTCAAAGCTATTTCACTTATTAATCAAAGTGCGACAGCAATATCTTATGCTTTATTTTTTTTAATGATAGTTTATTTAAATATAATTTCAATCTTTTCATATATATATAAATTCACTATTCTGTAATAGTCTAAAAACAAAATTATTATACTATAAATTAAACTATTTTTTTACGAAAACACCATACATGTGGGGTTTTCTTTTTCCTTTTTTTTTTTTTTTTTTTTGTTTTTCGTTTTTCAAAGCCAAAACATGTGTCGAGTTAGCGAGAGTAGAGTTTTCGGGGTTCTAATGTTGATAATATATTACTCTAAAATGCTTAAAAAACTGTAAAACTTACTTTCTCCATCTCCAATTTAGAAAATTTCCCGGGGTTAAACCCGCGGCATGCCCCCCACCCTCCGAATATTTTTTTTGTATTTAGGCGCACTGGGGAAGGGCGCCTAAATACAGCCTAAATAGGTGCTGGGTATTTAGGCTGTATTTAGGCGCCCTTCCATGCAAGTCAAGTGCCCTACACCTTATAGCAGTGCCTAGCCACGGAACTGCACGACTTCCCCCAAAATAGAACTGCAAAAATGTCCCACACTGAAGATAAGTGACATGATCTAATTGAACCAGAAAATTTGCATACAAATTCTTAGATTGACTTTGAAAACGACATGCCACATATTGTTTGTTAGTATAAATCACATACACCAGAAAATATCTAAATTGGCATTTTCAAGGTTCAAAATATCTGAACTTTTTTTGTGGGAAAAGTTGGGGGGGGGGGGGAGCTCCGTGGGAGTTCATAACCCCAGGACCACCGGTGACGTCTAGCCCCCTCAATAATTTTTGCAAGTCGGCGCCCCTGTTGTCAACAGTAGCTGTTCAGGATGAGCGAAATATGCATTACTTGAGAGAACTTTGAAAATTATCTCCTTAACGTTGTCTGGAAACTGCCTTCCAAGAGAAATCATTTTCCAAAAATGTTGGGCGCCGTACTGGCAGTTCGGTTTTATTTTTATTTCAAACCACATTGGAGCATAAACTAACATTACATACTTTACAAGTATTGTAAGGTTTTCTGATGGAGTTGGAGTGCCTATATACAAGCGTAACAAATGGTTTGCAGTTGTCAGCCATCGCGCACGACTGACTGAGTTTGCCTGGGCTACTGTCAGCCACGCTTGAAGGACAACTGACCATCTTTTACAGCAAGACAGATTCTATACAAATATTGTTGTTCAATACTTAAATTTTTTATATCTTCCATGTCCAAAATCAGAAGATTGCAGTCAATTTTATCAAATTTGACCACCGGATTTTTTTACAATCTCTAAGAAGTTGTTCGATAGCTCCAGAATATGAATGTGACCACTTTGTGCAACCGTCCAATTCCAGTATAAGATGCCTCAGTGGCAACTCATTGTGGACAATGGACGCAAGAGAGCACCCCCTTAATTGCTTAACTCCCAGCTGTGGAGGTGTAGAATTACAGCATTTCTTAAAGAAGAATACTTGCGTTCAATTCATTAATCAGTTTAAAGGACTTCAGAGGATTCACATTTTTTTAATACTCAAGGGCTCTATTTGTCAAATATATATAAATAGTTATAAAATAATCTTAGGAATAATAGAAGTAGTTGAGCGCCGTTTATTATCCCGAAGAAACTACTGGAACCAAAGATTAAAAAATTAGCATCTTATGTAACTATTTTTTATTTGAGTGTGTGCATTTTTTAAAATTGGCGTGCAAATGTCGCATAAAATTGATTGAATTTTCACTGTTTTTTCTAGGTAACGTATTGCGTAACATTTCAGTACTTATTTCGAAACTACTTTTAATTTTTTTTTTTCATTTTCCAATGTTTCAGTATTAAAGGAGCGTAGCTAAATATTCTACGAAATGTATAAAAATCTTTGAGGATTTCAACTAATGCACTGACAGATACTTCTAATGTTTTTTGAAACTAGCTTCAAACTTTTATTTTTGCTCCCCCCCCCCTCTTTTTTTTTTTGAAAAAAGTGCATCTTTGTCCTTTTTTTTCCGTTTTTCAATGTCAAATAGCGCCGGCTAAATATTAAACAAATTTAGCGAAATTTTTTATGGGTAATAACGGGTCCATATAGCAACTTTTCCGCACTATCCAAAAACAGATTTCCAAAAAAAGTTTATTCGGCCCACCCTAATACAGGTGCCGAATGTCACTTTGTGGTTTGGAGTTCCATGCTTGTTTAATTTATTATGTCAATAGTGGAATAGTCACTGCTGGCCGTGGATGATGCAAGAGCTGTTGTCCAATGACATCCTATACGTGCTCAATTGGACACACTGGTGATCTCTCAGACCAAGGTAACATGTCAACATTCTGTAAAGTACGTTACATTACAGCATCAGTGTGAGAACGAGCATTATCCTGTTGGAAAACTCTCCCTTGAGGGCTGTTCATGAATGGTAATACTACAGGTTGAAAAACTAAACTGACATACAAATTTGTAGTCGGTGTGCTTGTAATAACCACAAAAGTGCTCCTCTTTCCATAGGAAATTGCTCCTCAGAGAATATCTCTAGGTGTAGGTCTATTGAGTCTAGGCCGCAGACAGTTTGGTTGCAGGCGTTCCCCTGGTACCTTTCTGACCAATGCAAGCCCATCACTGCCACCAAGCAGAATCTGCTTTCATTAGAAAATATAATGGATCTCCACTCTTTTTTTCAATAAGGTCTAACTTGACACCACAGCGGTCACAAACAACACTGTCTTGGCGTCAGTGAAATACACTCTACAGGGCACCTGGTTTGACTGATTTCTGACTTTCCGTTGTGCCAACTGCAGCTCGAATTTCTGCTGTAAATGCAGTACGATGTGTCACAGCCGTACTGTGAATATGCCGGTTTCCCTCACTGTAGTGGCACGTGGCTGCCTGGAACCTGGTCTTCTTGAGGCAGTATCATCTTTTGAACACTGCTCCCAACAATCGTGAACAATGGATTCATTCCGGAACTTCGGAATGGCGCTACCATCTCCACACTTATGCGCGAAATTTGAATTGATGTCATCTTTCAGATGTATAAAAATGCTTACCAAATTTCGTTCATGTAGCACCAGTATTTCTTGGTGTTGAGATTTTTTTTCCGCCAGTGTATAGTTAAGAGAAAAGTTTTGAATTATTGTGATTAACTTATGCTCAATTTCATTTGTTGTCTGTTTTTTGGTGTTATTTCAAATTAAGTGCTAAATGTAATGTTTGTCACATTGTTTCATAAATAGTAAAAATTGTATTTGTCTTTAAATCACACCTTGTTTTGATGCCTGGTTGTATCAATCATAAGAATTTCCTCAGATCTAAATTTATCACCTTCCTGATTCAGTTTATTGAAGTTCTACTGCATTTCTAGATGAGTGACACTAGGGATGTGTCATTCATGAACGAACGGGTCAAAAAGAACAAATCCTTAAAATGAACAAATCTGTTCGTTCACTTAAAAAGTGAATGACCTTTCTTTTGAACGGTGAGAAGTTTGGAACATTATATTGATGTGCTTGTGATATTTTTTTTTTTCAATTACAATCATTTTCAAATTTTTAACTCTCAATCAATTTCAAATTTCCTTTTTCTCAGTGCAGTACTATATGTTCATTTTGAACCTTCTTTACTTTCTGCTTCTGATTTGGATTTATTTTTAACTGGCGACAACAATCAATATCCGGAGATTGTTAATAAGGATTATTACTGTCTAATTTTTTTTTTTTTTCTGTTCTTATCGGTACTGTCCAAAATTTTGAAGCTCCTGTGAGTCTTATTTTAAATTAAGTTATCGATACTTTGACTGAACTACCGATAGATTTGTTACTTTTTTGCTAAACATTGTCTATTGGTAATACCTAATAATATATATATATATATATATATATATATATATATATATATATATATATATATATATATGTGTGTGTGTGTATATATATATAATAATTATAAAATAAGTGAAGAAAAATGAAAAGATCACACCAAAAGCCCATAGATGCGCAACGCAGCAAAACTAAAAAGCCAAGTAAATACATAAGGTATACAAGCCAAATAATAAGTTTTAAACATCTTATATGAAAAATGATGATGAGAAAAAAGAAAATACAAGTTGCAGTTTAATAGAAAAAGTCGAAAGCTTGAATCCAGAGCCAGGGCCACACCAAGTCTGATCGGCGCCGTCGTGAAAATGTCTTTTGAGGGCCTTTATGCTGTGGCGTTCGAGGAAAATATAGTTAACATCTGCTGGGAGGTTTTAAAGACAAATATAAAACGGGAAAAAATACGTTTGGAATTTAGTTTATACAAAAAAAAAAGGAAATGTGTGAATATTTAATTTTTCAATGTGGTGTACGTTTTAACTTCATATCTCGAAATTATTTTGAGTTCAGCAGCTCCTCTGATATGCTAATGCGTTTTGGAAGAAGAAAATAGATTGATATCTAAGTTAAAGCCACTTTGAATATCTATCTAATCTCTAAGTGATGAATAACTAATAAAACTTTTATGCCTGTCAAAACATAACAGGAGCAGTGACACAACTAAAAAATAGGTTTAAGGGGCACAAATTGAAAGAAAAACTCTTTTAATAAAAGGGGTTCGGGGTGAGAATGTATATTTGAAATATGTAGTTTGAAAAACGCAATTTTATACAGATTTAGTTGTTATGAGGAAAATGGGTACAAGGTGATCTGCGGAAATTTATAGAAGTTGAAGCCTTAAAACATGATTGTATAGTTCATATCTATAGACTATGGAATAAGGAGTGGAACTCTGAGATTCTACCCGATCATTTTTTTTCTTTGAAAAATAGATAGAAATCAATTCCTTTTTTCTCCCCACCAATTTTCCGAAATTGAACAAAAACACAATTAAAGACACTTTGAAGATTTTTACAAGAAGGGAATTCTGGAGCTCCCCTCCCCCCCCCCTGAATTTTTTTTTTAAAAATTAAAGTCCTAAAATCCTCAGCAGTATACTATAATATAGGAGAAGTGGTTCAGAGGCTATTTTAACTTTGGTTTTTCAAAAGACTTATGAAACATTTAAGTTTTTATGATATTTAAGAAAGAAGGTTCGGAGGCCTTTGTCCAAATATTTTCTGAAAATGAAGTCTTAAAAACGTGATTGTAAGACCATATTTGGTGGCATTAGGGCCGGCATTCTTTCGAAATTGAAGCTCTAAAAACGCAATTTAAGTGATTTTCGAACGGAGTTTCAAGCAATGTTGTTTCGGATTCGGGAGCTTTCTCGAAATTTTGTGAAATTGAAGATCTGGAAATGAAATTTGAGATGCTCCGTAATGCTTTTAGGGGGGGGGGGGAGGGAGTAGCATTTTGAAAAAAAAAAAGAAAGAAATAGGACCGGGTGGGAGTAGCTGACCAATTTATGGATATTAAAGTTTTAACCCAACATCATTATTTTTCCTTATTAAAATCACCTTGTTGGACACGTTCCTCCCTCCCTTTTGGAAGTAAATATTTTTGAAAAACATTCAACTAAGCATTCTGGAGGGGGGGGGGCACGGGGCGGTGCAACGAAAGGGGTGTCCTCTGGACAATCTGGTTGCGCCACGAAACAGGAGGTGACTGATTATATTTCTGAATTGAAGGATAATATTTTGCAGAGGGTATTCCGCTTTAAAATCTGAAACTGAAACTTGTCGCTAAAAAGAATACTTCCAACTTACGAAGTCGTTAAAAAGGCATTGAATTTAATGTCTAAAACAAACACATTGTCCAAGGCTCTTTCTTAAATTTAATACGTTGAAGAAAAAGGGGATGAAAGAATTGAGTAATCATGGTCAAGTCGTTACTTTTCTGAACTAAAAGTTAATCTAAATTATTGTCTACAAAAAATGCATATTACGCTCAAGTAAATAATGTACTAACGTGCTTACCGTATTTTTTAATGTATGATAACATGATGCAGTGGAATTACCAAAGACAGTAGTTAAAAATCACAAAAAGACATATTGCGCAAATTATAACATATTCACTGCAAGAACAAAAATGGGGAATATCAAATTTCTTGCGCTACTTTGTATGCTCAACCTTTTGAAATTATAGGCATATCGAAATAACATTCATGGCTCCACATATGAAGGAAAATGCCGATGTATGCATTAATTAGCATCACGTGTTTTCAGTGTAAAAGGCTGCGCTTCTGAATAGCATATTCAGACACAACAAGGCATTTTATCCCACTTATAGATAGGCAGCAATGAGGATAGTTTGTTTTAATGAGCAGTATAATTTCACAGGTACATTAATAGAAATATAAAAAGTTCAGTTTTATTTATTTATTTATTTTATTTTTTGTTGCAAATTTTTTCTCTCATTTGGAGCATTGATTCGTAGAGCTCGGCGCCTTTTTGGCTTTGGCGCCATCATGCGCCGCACAACCTTGCACATAGGGGCTGCGTGGCCCTATCCATAGCTCATCAGCTGTGGAGGATTCAATAAATATGGTCAAAAGACCAAAAAATAAATAAATAAATAAAAATAAACTATAAACTAAAAAGAAAGTGTTTAAGCTCCAGTGTTAGCAATACAAAGTAACATTGGGCAAAATGCACCATATGTTAAACTATGTCAACTAATGTTAGTTTCCAAGGTTTGTCGTCATCCTGGGCTTGTATAAAAACTGGTTTTTTGAAAAAAACCAAAAAAAAACCTTTTTTTTTTTTTGGTTTAAACCAGGTTTATTTGGTTTTTATTACTATCTGTAGAAAAAGCAATTTTGTTTTAAGAAAATCATGAAGTTTTTATGAATTAATTGTTTAGGAATGTTTAATATTCATATTTCTACGAAATTTCTTAATTAATTAAATAGTAAAATCCTGTACTTTCGTTTCCGCATACTTAGAGATTTCTGTAGGAGAATATTGTTTGAAAATTTTTAACTATTATAAAAAATACAATACGTAAATGGATCTTGGTATAAATAATCAAAGAAATAATTTATTATGATAGTTCAGACATTTTTTATTGCAAAAAACCAAGAATAAATTCTTGCAAATATTTCTTCATAATTGTAGCTGTCTGCTATAAATTTAAAAAAAGTAAAATTAAAATCACGCATTCTTAAACATGGAAAGTATTTTGCAGTATCTACAAATGAATCATAAGTCTGATGTGCATTTTAAGACTTTAAAAATCAAGAGATCATTCGGATAAAATTATTTCTGTAATATTGGGTCGGTACAGGCAACTTTTTGACAAATTGAATTTAAAAAAAAAGTTTTTAAGATACACCCTAATGCACATTACAGAACTTTAAAAATCAAAAAATCAATGCATATTGTGTTTAAAGATTTTTTAAAAAGTTACAAATCATGTAATTTATTTACCTAATGTATCAGTAACAACAATTATAGATACAGGACAAGTGGGTTTTAAGAAAATCATTATGTTTTCCATTGAGTGTAGCAGGGTTGGGTTTTGGACTGTTCAAAACTGGTTTAGGACAGGACAGGTGGTTTTTACCGTCCAAAAGTGTCCGAAACTGTCTTAAACTGTCCAAAAGTGTCCGAAACTGTCTTAAACTGTCCAAAACTATGCTAAAGATAAAGAGGTGTAATCTAATCAATTTGTATTAACTGCAATATTCATAATGCATAAATATAGATATTAATGTGAGGTTTAATTAATGAGTTTTTAATATATTTTTCACCTAAATGTTCTTTTAAAAATATTTTAGTTATAAAGTTGCCAATAACTAGTACACAAAAACTTCCTTATGTAATAGTTGGTAGAGTTATGAAAGGAAATTCACAACACTACCAAGACAACTAATTTCAGTTCCATTTGTAACTCAAAGGAATGTTATTGAATGTGCAATATTTAGGTGGAAAAAAAAGAGCTTAATTTTTAAAATGGTTTTTGCAAATAAATTTTGCGTGATGTTTTAACAAAAATTATTTTTTCAATCATAGATTAAAGAACAAGAAATTGATGATTGTACACTTATACTCTAAAACTTGTGTTATTCTTTTTTAGTTTATATTTTTAATATAATACAATCTGTAACTACAAAAAACTGTAATTTATTGCATTTAAGTCAATTATTGCACTATATTTTGACCTGCGTTTTTGTCCAAAAATTTGGTTATGAAGGGAAAAAAAAACTCCTGCATAAAAATTGAAATTTTTAATGAAGCATTTAATTCCTATGTAATTCAGTTGCATAAATTAGTTACATATATGTTCATACTTGAATGTTCACGTTAAATAAATAAATAGTCAAAAAAAGATTTTTTTTTGGCACTTTTTTTTTTTTTTTTTGATATTTTCTCACAAAATATAGTTTGTCAAAAAATAGTTTTGGACACTTTAGGACGCAAGGGTTTGAACAGAATGGTAGAAACCTTGCCAATTCTGCTTTCATTCACATACATGCATAAACATATGGAAGTTTGTTTACTATTATCAAAAATAAATAAATAAACTCGTGCATACAAATTTAACTTTTAATCAAGAATTCAACTTTTATGCAACTAGATTAAAATCAGCTGCATAAAATAAGTGAATGTTCTCGTTGAATAAATGTTCAATATGAAACATTACTTTAATGCATTTTATTCTGTTTTTGATGTTTTCTGAAAGAATACAATTTTTCTAAAAATATAGTTTTGGACACAAGGGTTTTGGACAGGATGGTAAAAACCAGGGTTTATACCGTGGTTTTTACCATAGAGTCCAAAACCTTGCCAACCCTGCATTGTAGACATTATTTCTCCTGGTTTAATGCATTTAGGAATGCATTTTTTTTTAACCAAAGAAAAGAAAATCATTTTAATTAAAAGCCTCTTTACAAACTCAAATGAAAATAATCTTTTAACATATTTTGATAACTGTCATAAAATTATAATGTTTATTGATTTTTCCACCATTCATACATGAACTTTTACTATATTGGGATAAAAAGAAAGTTCTTTGAAAAGTGAAAAATTGGCATTAAATTTTAAGATCACATGGGTGTTTTCTGTTTTCATAATTTTATACATTTTCTTTCCTTGGTTTGACTGCATAATCTATTGGAATGCAAAAAGTAGGCGCAGTTTTATGCCTACTCTAAGTGCTCTTGGACTCCATTAGTTATTTTTTTTCTCTTGTCATTTAAATATTCTAGTATTAAGATATTTTTACACTATGCATTGCTTCAATGATACATAATCTATCTCAATAAATCTTAAGTAATCAAGCAAATTAGGTAGTATATGAAGTTTTCGTTGAAATATGCTTTTTGGACTATTTTGAAATGCAAAAGACTGAAAAAGGATAATTAAAAATTATAAAAGAGCTACTTGGATTTTTTTTCCTTGTAATTTAAAAAAAAAAAAAAATTAGTTGGTCTGCCTTAATAAAAAAGCTGTATAGATTTAAAAAAAGAAAGAAACGTAATAAAAACTATTTAGCAAACTTGCATTACCTTAAAAAATATAAGTTTCTAAATTTATTAAATCTGTAATTTATCTATAAAGCTTTTCTAGTTACTTTGCATTAACTAGATTTTACTCTTTGCAACAATATGTAAAAATTTTGAAAAACTTGCGTTTTTAACATGCCTCCACTCTTTTATTATAGCAATTTCTTTCTGATTGGATATTTGTGAGATATATTAATTTTTTGTTTTAAATACTTAAATACGGTTATGAAGAATATTTTCCAAAATATTTTTTATTTTTTCCTCTTGTTTATCAATTTTTTTTCCTAACAAATGTTCTTTTTTCGTCATTGTTTTAACTCTTAACTTGGAATGTACAGCAATTATGTGCAATTACTCTTTGGCTTAAGAATTTTCTAAGCTAAAAGTACTTAAGTGAGTTTATTAGCAGATATTTTTCATTTCGATTTTAGCATGGATAAAACACTTTAAAGGATAGCCCGAAATGTATGCGACATTTCAACTTTAGAAACACTGATTAATATTGTCTATCTGCATTACTTAAATTCAAAAACATATTAGCCCAAAGCAAATCCGAGTTATGTTTCATTTAAATAAATTTTGAAGCATTAACATTCTGTGATTCTAAATGGTTTGCAATGTCCAAGGCTAATTGAGTGCTATTTTCCTTATCTTCTGCAACATCAAATACACGGGAAGCTTTTGGCGGTTCTTATGCTGAAATCGTGGTTTTTTTTTGCTCATTTGTTTCCATCCCTAAGCATTTAGTTCGATCAGATCCTTAAACCATTCTGTCTTTGCATAATGGGAGACAGTAAGAGTATTTTTACATATATAAGAACAAAACCGTATGAAACTGGTAGGGAAGACAAACTGTTGGTTTAAAAAATTAGTTTAAATACATTTATGCATAATTTATTGCCTATGTCTCTCAGTACGAATGCACCTTTCATATAGCGAAAGAATTTTTCAAATAGTTGCAATGGTTCCGGAGATTACCTTGAACATATAAACATGCAAAAATTTACTCTTCCTCTCTTTGTAATATTAGTATAGATTTAAATCAATGTCATCTTGTCTTTTTTCAAATCATATTCTGAATTGCTTTCATTCTTTCCTTCTTCAATTTTGGAATAACATTAGTTCTGTATTTACTTCAACATTTGCTTTATAATGTATCATGAAATGTTACTTCTTGTTTACTTGCTGACTTGTGACGCTTTCTGAAACCAGTGAGGCTCCTCTTTGGGTATGCTTCTCCCACCCACTGATGGAAAAGCTGCTTAATTGGGCCATTCCATTGAAAACGGTCATTTTGTCCCCCACATGACACCTCATATTTCAATAAAAATAATTCTTTAAAATATTAATGAAAAATTTTTTTTTTTTGCTTAACAAATTACAAACTTATGTGTGATTTCTTAAGTAAAAGAGACAGAAAGTTGACATTTTCATGGAATTGCCCAGTTTGAGCTATATGAACATTCTACATCTGACCCCAAATAAAATATTTTTTGATTAATCTTTCATAGGCATATTTTCTGACTTTAAGATAATACTATTTATTTTTCCTTCAAAGAATATCACTGATCTAATGAAACATTTCAAATGTACGTGAGATAACTTGCAACTTTTTAAATGAAGTCGTTCAAAAGAACAAGTTGAATGAACGGATCAAAAGAAAGAACGATCCTCTAATGAACGGATCATTAAAAAGAACGACATGGCCACCTCTAGTTGACACATGGTAAATTATGCATCTGACCAATCTACAACTTATTCAATGACGGATCAAGAAATTTTTCAAGGGAGGGGTTATAGTATTTTTTTACATGCCCTTTATGTTCATGACAGATGTTTTGGACTTCAGTTCGACAACATTTCCAGGAAGAGGCCCTAACTTCTCTTCATCTGACTTTTACATTATAAAATAATCATCCTAAATTGCATTTTTTCAACTTCAATATCAAACATTCACCAAAGAGTTCCTCAAGGAAAGGGTGATAGTCCCATTGGGCGTTGCCCCTCCCTTTCTTTGTATGTACCCTTGTTCTCATTTAGATGAAAAAAAAAGGTTAATGTGTCCTTATTTTCCTTTCAGATCACACAACGTTAGGCGTTTGGGTATTGGATGGAGACAGTTTTCATCGAAATTTACTGAAATTTGCATTAAATAAAGAAACAGTTCCCAACACTACAGTTATTCTAACTGCTTCAATGACAGAGCCATGGAATATTATTGAATCTCTTCAAAACTGGGCCTTAATTTTAGAAGAACACATTGACAGGTTGCGTATTCCTGAAGAGATCCTTCAAGAACATAAAAATAGAGGTTAATTGGAGTTTTGCTATTTTTTGCCTTTTATTTTGTACTAATTTTCTTAATTTCAATGATTAATTAATTCAATGTTTTTTGTAAAGTTATTAATCAATTTTTAAAACAGATTTCATCAGACCTAGGTAAAATGCAGAACTGTAAGAACTCAAAAAAATTCTTTAAAATGTTCTGTAATAATATGCTATGTTTCTCTTTCACTTAGGGACCAGCACAGTTGCTAAAGTATCGTGATTAATAAATGCCAGTTTCTTGAACAAAAATATGTTTTTGTTTGATATTATTTTTTTTATTGCAATAAGCAAGTTAGTTTTTTAAAAAATCGTAACAGGTTGCAAACTTTTAAAATTTTCTGCAAGCAGCATTTCTGTGTTTCTCTGTATTATCTGGTTCTGCATGTCATGTAATTCTTTGTTTTTCAGTCTTGAATGAATGTTAATGCTCCCCCCCCCCCCCCCGGCAATCATGAATTGCTCTCACTTGAACGTAGTTCATATTCCTTTGATTCTAATTTTTTTTTGGTTATAATGCAAACGCTCTAGTTCATGCCCCCCCCTTTGTGCACGCCCCTCTCCCTGGATGCATTGTAAAACATAAAACCTGCTTCTAATTACATTTTGAAAACTTTGCTTCTATTTTAATCTGTGTGTTTTCCTTAGTGAGGCATTTGGAGAGGTGGGAGATCTTTCAGGAAAGCAAAAGGAAGAGGTATTGTGTATTTGGTTTGATTTCAATCTTACCAACCAGTCATTTAGAAACTTTGTTTGAGCACAAAACTATGAACCAAAAAGCTTGGTTAGTTTTAAAACAAATAGTAACGCAAACCTAGAGTAAGTAAAATTAACTAATCACTTATTGATTCTTTAAGAAGGACAAATTTAAACCTGGGACCTTCACTGAACAGATGATGGGATGGTTTATAAAACTAAATAACAACAGCTTCTGCATGATGAGTTGATAAATAAATCAAACCTAATACCACAGTGCCTCATCCTTTCCTCTTCATGACCCCACCCCCCACCCTGTCCAAATTCCTCAATTAAGAAACCATACTGATTAAAATTAACAGTAAAATAATTTTAAAATGAAAATAGCATTACTTTTACCCTTTACTATGCTTTTTAATGTGAATTATGTCTCACTAAGTCCTTCACAGTTGATCATTTATGTAATGTCAAGTGTGTATCTCATAGACCAATATGAACAACAGAATGAAATGTGCAGACTGAAAATTATAAATAGAAGTCTTATCTTAGAAAAATTCATGTGACTGCTGCTTCCTCCTTTTCAATTATGAGCTGTCAAAAATAATTTTTGAAAAGTTTTGAATTTTTCAAAAACAAAGTGAAAAAACAGCCTGTTTTTTCTCGTTCATGAGAATTATTTTCAAAAACTCTTATTCTGTTTAATATTTCACCTAGTTTTAGAGAGCATTCATTTTATCCTGATAAAAAAATAAATTTTTGAAACTAGAAAAACTTCTGCATGCTTCAGTATTTTTGAACTTTTTTGCATATGTGTGCCAGTTAAAGAAATTTCGTAAAGCATTGAATTTTGATTAATCAGACTAACTGGAAGTGTTGGTCTGACTATAACTTACGAAAAATTAAAATTATAATTTTTTGGCAAACTGTTTTTAGCTACTGTATTACATACTAGCTGCATCATGCGGGTTTGCGTGGTCTATCTCAAGAATAACAACAATCAAGCTTGAACAAAAAAAAATCTATAATTTCCCGGCAGATTGCGGAAAAATATCCAAAAAGGACAAATTTTAAATTCCCAGATTGCAGGAAATTTCTCAGAATTTTATTTGTTCATATTCGGGAAAAAATATGGCAACAGAAATTTCTTCTCGATTTTCTTCACTCTACAAATTTAAAAAAAAGGCATTGTTTAACAATGAATTTCTAATTGAAGGCTTACCTACATTTTAGCATGCAATTAGTTTTAAACAGTTATAATTGACATTCTAATTACCTTAACATTGGAACAAATTTTATATGGTGCAGAAAAATCAGGGATTTCTATGGATATTTTATTCTAATTTTTGCAAGCATGTTTTCACCCTCATATAATAGAAAAACACCATTTTTGGGTCCTAAAGTTAAAATGGGAACTGTTTGGTACTTTTTTGTCATTCAAAAACTGCCTATGTTTCTTCTTGGGTGTCCAAGTACCTCCCTGCTAACTTTGCTGGAGATCCCAAGGAAACTGGATTTGTATGGGAAACATATAACATACACACACATATATATTCCTTGTTTTATTTATATATAGAAGTTTCTATGTAAGAAATTCTGTGGCCCCTCATTTATTCACCACTCTCTTGCAGTTCCTTGAGACAGTGCATGAGAAAGATATCACTGTATTGAAACATTTTTTAATCAGAGTTAAACCGAATTTGAAGCATTTTGAAACTAATTTCATTTAAAGAAAACACACAGTTTAATCATTTCTTTTCCATGTCCCTTTTTTAGTTTTAAAACGATTTCAAGAGTACCTGGAACCTGGCGCCGAGATCAGCAATGTAACTTCGCCGATTCGGCCGCCTGGTACAGAAAAGGACCCCTTAAATAGTCAGCAAATCAAGATAAATCTTGGCTTAGACATTATAGTAGTTATCACAAAAACAGATTACATGTCCATATTGGAGAAAGAACATGACTACAAAGAGGAACATTTCGACTTCATTCAGCTGACGATCCGTAACTTTTGTTTACTTTGTATCCTTTATTTATGTTCCCTACTTATTTCCATTTTGCTTCTTTATGTATAGAGGTATGAATTTAGTTCTTGGATTGATATTAGAATGACTAGAATGTTCTTGATGACTTTGAGAAATTGGATTTCATTGCTGTGAACAGGGGTAGAAGTAGTCCTTTATATTCTATATTTCCTATATTTTCAAAAAAAGCATCAAAAGTGTCCTATATTTCCTATATTTTTGAACTTGTCCTATATTTCCTATATTCTTATAGTTTGTTATAAAAAATGTAGAAAATTACCATTGAAAAGCCGTTTTGTCACTTGATTCGCACGTTCTTTCACAACTTGACAATTCAAGACTGCTTAAAAACAAGATGCTTGTTTATAAAAAAATATTTTTTTTTTTTTTTTTGGAATCTCTGCCAGCACCTGTCTTTTTAAATTTTATGGAGTATTTTTGACAAAATTTTTTCAATTTGTTTTAAGAGAAAGCTTCAATGATCTATATTTTATGACAAGCTCTCCAAACTATTGACGAAGAACTTTGCCAATGAATTTTCTCTAACAACAAAATGTGGGAAGATTCAGCTGCTATTAAAGTTAAAAAAAAAAGTTCTATTTAAAATATTTAAATGTAGGTAATTATGAAAAAAAAAAAAAAATAAAGATAAATTAACCCCGCCTGGATTCAAAATTTGAACTTCTTACTGAAATCAGAATTTTACATTATTTGAGCACTATATTTTTAGCAGAATTTGTTATTGAAAAAAAGGCTTTACAGAAATTAAAAAAATAAATAAAAAAAATTTTTACAGGATCCTTCCATTGATACGTCACCATCTTGTTAAAAATTTTGAGGAATGGGGATTTGGATGTAAATTAATTCACTTTGGAAAAATACTTCGTAATGATAAAAATCGATCAGCTTTCTAGATGCAAATACTTAGGTTTTTTAGTAGTGAAAGTCTTTAGCACCTTTCATAAGATGTAGCATCAGTTGAAAGAGGTTGTTCTCGCAAACAAAAAGATACTGACATAAAAAAGATCATCTTAAAGCATTGACTCTATAATAAGAGTTTTAAGGTTAATTAAGGTACTGCAATTGGGAAAACAATAAATTATGCATGCATTACCAAGGAAAGAGTTCCATTTTATCATGATTTATCATAGTACTAAATACAAAATTCATAAAGAAATGCGAAATTCTTGTAGAGATGCATAACAATCAGAGGCAAAAGAAAAGGTTCATGTATCTTCCAAAAAAAAATAGTAAAGTTAGAGAAAAAAATTGATTTTGCACAGTCTGATTAATGTAGGCAGTCAAAGCGTAGAAAATGACCTTAAACGTAATATATGTATAAACTTTTTTTTTTCTGAAGCTATTCATTCAAGAACTGCAGACTCATTCTAAGTAAAAGTTATAACTTTTATTTGAGTTTTTTAACTGTATGCAGTATGATTAATTAAAATCTTTGATAATAATTTATGCAAGAATATCTAGATTATATATACTATGTATTGTTTATTTTTTCATATCAGTATTATTCATAAAATGTGTCCTATATTGGTCCTATATTTTTCGTGGAAAATGTCCTATGCGTTAAAAGTTGACCACTTCTACTCCTGTATGAATATATGTCTCGTCTGTTCCAGTGTTGCCCCAGTATTCTGCGTGTTTTTAAGTTTTTGAATCCTGGATTGTCAGTAGCAAAACATGTAGTATAATTTGCTTTGCTTGCAAACCAGTTGCTTGTAATTGAGATTGCTTGTAAACTGACATTCAAGACAATTGTCAGTAAACATATTATTTGATACTTTCAATAATACAATGTAGAATGTAGTTTCAATGATTGCTCTCCGGTAGATATTTAGATTTTTTTTTCTTTCAGGAAATGTGCCGAGAATTGTTTAATTTAAATTTCAGTACATAAATAACAAATAAAAGTTTGTCGAAATAGGAATAGGGAAAAGTTTTCTGTCGTATTCAATGGGCATTTACCCTTTTCGGGTTTTTTGAGTTGAGGGCAGTCTGATCCCAAGGTGTGTTGTACACTGGTCAGACATATTAAATATAAATTTGGGTATAGCCGGGTGTGCAAAGTCAGACCTCCTTTGGTGCTTTTGGGTGTCCAGGTCTTTGCACCCTATGCCAAGGACTAAAAGAAGACTCACTATACAGTACCCTAACGAGGTACGGGGAGATATACCGTATCTCACGGTGAGCAAGACCCACACATTAAGGGATAAACACCCAGCTGAGCGAAAGCTCAGTATGGTGACCTTCCCCGGCGCAATAAACACCAAGCCCGTCCGTAGCACAGATGACTATCGACCGCCGCACTCAGTCCCGCGGGGGGGGCCCGCTACGCGGACCCCCCGTGAGATGGAACCTAAGGCCCAAGGCTAAGAGGTGGGGTGCGTGCGGAGAAAAGTACGCTTGCAAGATACACATGAACTGCCCTGGCACGCATTGCACAAGGCTAAGAGTAGAAGTCAGCCAACAAATATTGCCAGGTTGTGTTCGGGTTATCAGTGTGCCCATCGTCATGAGGTGGGACAGAAAGTTTATCCCTTTTGGACAAAGGGCAATGCCATTGAGGTTACTCCATCACATATTTTAATGTGCATTGAATGTGATAGGAGCCAACCAAACTCTAATACCGGTGCAGTATTTGGGTGTCTGCAAGATTTCGGGTTAATGGACTTGGTTTAGATGCTGCTGTCAGCCAAGTGGAATAAGCCACACACATAAATTTGCTGAAATCACACCCTGAACTAATGCCAATTACAAATACAGTGAAAACAATTGTCACAAAACTAAGGGCTACAATGTTATATATATATATATATATATATATATATATATATATGTTTTTTTTTTTTTTTTTTTGAAAGAATTTGGTATTAAGCAAGGCAGGAAGTAAAAAAAAAAAAGAAAACTGGTTTTCTTGTTTGTTTGATTAGAAATTTTCAAAGTGTGCGTATAAAAAATCTTTCACTGATATTTTGTGTATAGAACTAACTTGCACATTAACAGTATGTTGCGTAATTTTACATATGTCAAACATTGAGGTACTTTTTACTTGCCCTTGTATGTTCAAATGCAAAGTTTTTTAAACTATGACTGTAATGCTTCTCGCTGATAATTTTGATCAATATTCCTTGACTCTCTGGAAGATGGTGCTTCACTTTTCTATGTATCAGTTAAAGAAGACAAGAACTGTGATTTGCTCTTAAAATACCTAATGAACAGAGTATATTCTTTCCCATTTAGAACGCCAGCTCTTGTAGTAGAAAAGGATGCCGTTTTTATGTAAGTTTATTTGTGTTATATATTTTAAGTGGTTCAGTCAATAAGTGATTTCATTAAATATTGAAGATATTCATTATAATTCATGCAATGGAGATTGTCAACTGAGATTATAAAAGTTTTGAATCATCGTTACATTTCTCAGTTTATTTGGGTTCGCATGTTTATATGCTTGAATATTATTGTATAGATAGAAAGAAAGAAAAAGTAATTTTGGTCGTGTTTTAAGTTTTTTGATTGCTTGAAGAAGAAGAAACAATACTTTTGATAAGCAATAAATAAATACCTTTGTGCCGAGAAATAACAGGAAATATCCAACGTTGTTTAGCGTTATTTGTGCTAAACAACGTTGGATATTTCTTGTTAACACTTTTGATAGTTTGTTTCTAATTCATAATGACATAAATAGCTATAATCCAGGCTAGCTGCTGACTTCAAAATACTACTTGAAATGGCCAAAATTTTGGCCATTTTCATCAAGCTCCTTTTTAATGTTATTGTCTCATTAAGCTTTAAAAATATAATAATTTTGCAATTTAAAAAAAGTAGTAGAAATTTTTTTAAACTAAGGGCTATTATTCTTTTGCAGTCAAGGTTCTTGTAAGCTAAAAGTATTCTCTTATGAAAGCAATGACCTAGAAGTCTACCTAGAATTCAAAAAAAACCCATTAGAAGCTATAAAAGTCACTACAGTTGAGATCTTTTCGAACAAAACCCCCTACTTATAAGTAAATTTTTATATGTATTTATACAAGTTGTGTCACAATTCTCTCCGGGTTTTAAAAGGCTTTTAAAACAGACATATTGCGAATACAGCAATAGTGTTGACTTTGCTACAGAAAAAACTTGCTTCCCTAATGTGCGATATGTGACCTTTCTTAATTCAGTGGTAATTAAGTATAATGTCTAATACTTGTTTTGCTAAGTGTAACATGTCAAGGTCAATGGTAGCAAATGCAGTTGTAGGGTTGCCAACTGCTCCGCATTTTGCGAAGTTGCTGCGCAAAAATGGCGAAACTCCGCGTCTCGGCAAAGAAATTCTTTTGCTCCACACTTCCTGGCTAAACGATGTTTCACTTAAATTTTGCTATTTTATCACAAGAGACGTGTAAATATGAGAAATTAAAGATGCTTATACTCAAAGATTGAAATAGTCTTTAAAGCTATTTTACTAATTTAAAAATTATTTTTATACTCCTACTTAAAATGATAATCAAAGCTCTAAAACAATTTTAGATAAGTGGTTTTAGCTATTTCTATTAGTTTTTATACAAAATACCCAACTGCTCTGCAAAATTTTTAATTGTTCCTCAAAATCACCATGGATGCTCCTCAAATTGTTTCTCTAAGGTTGGCAACCCTGCAGTTGGGATCTTTTGGTGTAAATAGTGCGGCACATAGAGCACAAGCATTCAATCTTCAATATAGCCCCATAAAACGAATCACATGGAGAGCGTGCTGGCAGACAAAGAATGATTGTCATCATCAGAACTTGTCCAATCCAGTGATCAGGAATCTTGTTATTGAGGAAATGGCTGTCGTCTGTCAAATAATGGGGGGTTAGGGATGAGCATCTTGTTGGTTATGATCGACCATTGATTGCAAGATGTAACCGCAAGTGAAACAAGAATTAGACTTTAGGCTTGATATCTATCTTATTGTAAAAGGTTCTCTGATCAAAGATTGGGGGAAAATAACTTGTACAGCTTCTTTCTTCAGTCAAGTCAATGTTGTTGCTGTATCGGTAAAATGTTTGTTTTAATAAATCTTCTAAACCATGGCGAGTATTGTGCACATTTAATATATATATATATATATATATATATATATATATATATATACACTCAGTGGTTGGAAGTAGCGCTCTACAAGTAGCAAGGCTACTGTAGTAGCAACATTTTTTAATCTTTCGTAGTGCATCACCCTACTTTTTAAAAAAAGTAGTGTAGAGAGTAGTTCGATAAAAAAAAATGTAGTTTGTTCCCATTTTTGGAAACTACTTTTAAATAAACTTTAAAAATATTAAAAAAAAAAAAAAAAAAACAATTCAAACGAGTTTGACAGGGCAAATTTACACAAGTACATCAGCGGATGCAATGGGAAATAAGACTCGTAAAAATACGAGCTGAGCTCATGCATATCATTTTGACGCCATATGTTCTATCTGTTCAACGTCATTAGTTTGTTTGCCATCGTAACTTTCATATTTCGCCAATATTCATATTGAATAGAGCTTGACTTAAAAAGAAAAGTATATGAAATAGCAATAACAGCCAAGTAATTAACTCCTTTGTTCTTTTCTGACTGCCGAGAATGTCCCAGCTATGAACATTTTACATTTCAAAAAAATTATTGTTCCAGTACTGTAAAAGCACTTTTTTTCACAAAAATGAAGATATCTGTGATTTTGTGAGTTGAAAATTTCGTGAATTTTGTATGAACAGGCCGAAACTTGAAAAACAAAAATATTGTGCTATTGCGTGACGTCTCAATCATGAAAATTATTGTAAATTTTCATGATTTCGTCATGCGAAAAAAGTGCTTTTAACGTTTTCACGAAATGGAGCTACTGTAAATGTTATAGCAGAGAATGAGATTGAGCTGCCCAAGTGTAGGATATCTAAATGTTTTTCCTTCCTTTTACATAGTATAGTAAAGGAAGTATTGTATTTGCGAAAAAATTTTGATCCAAAAATAGGCCTTAATTTTCATTTTGCTCACCTCGGAATGAGTGTTGAGTTTTTTTTTTTTTCAACCCTACTACATGTGGATATATGCCTAAGAACCTATTGACACCCGAAATATCCATTTGGACGATCCCCAAATTAATTACAATAAGTTTTTGCCTGATATCTGTATGTACATATGTATGTACATATGTGCGTATGTGAGTATCTATCTCGCATAAATCCAGAACGGTATGTCCTAGAGAGTTGAAATTTGGTATGTAGACTCCTAGTGGGGGTCTAGTTGTGCACCTCCCTTTTTGGTTGCATTCGGATGCTCCAAAGGGGCCTTTTGCACCTTTGTGGGAGAAAATCATTGTTAAGTTCGCTTCAAATTCAAATGGTGTTATAATTTAGCAGACACTTGGCAATATACCGCCAGTCTTTTGGTTGCCAAGTTTTGTTGCTACTCGGCGACAAATTTGGCAAATTTAAAAAAAAAAAAAAAAGCTGGTTTCAATTTGGCCACTGTTGGTGATATTTAGACAGTTAACAATTGAATCCCATTAAAATTGCCAATAATGTAGAAATAACATTAAATTGGTGTAAAAGGAAGTCATTTGATACACATATCAGCTTGTTTTATTTGTGTAGGGGCAAAGCTTTATCAACAAAAATTTCAAGTTTCTAAAAAAAGTTTTTTTTTTTTTTTTCAATTTGTCCTAGCATACAAGCGCTGGTTTACACTTTCAGATGCAAGATGAAACTTTTTACAATTTTTTTGACATAAGAAGAAAAATATAAGAGGGTATATGCGACTTGCAAAATCGACTTTCATTTTTTGTGGGATACCCTGCTTTTTATTTACTTATATTTTGAAAAGTAGCGAAGTAGCGACTACATTTCAAAAGTAGTTTGTAGTTGCTACATTTAAAAAAGTAGTCATTGTAGTTAACTACATTTGTAACAAAGCAGTTGTAGTTTGCTACAAAAAAAATGTAGTTTTTCAAACCACTGTATGTACTACATCTAATCCATATCAAATATTTAATTTGTAAAGTCATATCATTTTTTTAAACAAACATTTCAAAAAAAAAAAAAAAATACCTACTGCAATATTATTGAAATGACTGCTAAAAATATTGTGATATAGCACAAGTTCATCAGCTTTTAAAAAGCTGATGAAAAGTTTTCTCAACAAAATGGGAGCAAGGGATGAAAAAAATATGTATCTATTTAAGGCTGCAAAAACTAAGTAAATATTTGCACTTTCACGGGTAAGATCTTGCTTTTTGAGCCTACTGGGTAATTAGTTTCTGATAATGAAATGCTTGCAACTGAGACAATACTATCAGCATGAGTAGAATGACCAAAAAGGCAGGAGACTTTCCCCTAAAGCATTTTGCCGGCAATGTTGACATAGTGAAAAGAAAAAAAATAGCAGATATAATGGTTATAAAAAGAATTAAAATTTTGATTTAGCTCTGGGCAGTCTACAACCCCTTAGCAGCTGTCCTAGGGAAAAAATCCTTAATAAAAATGAAAATGTGTCCTTTTTTGTAAGTTTTGTCTCTGACTATACCTCTGATTTCTTGATATCATACTCAATTTAATTTGATTCAAAGAAAATTATATGTTATGGTGTGATACAGCTTGGGCAATGTGACTATTGTTTTTGAGTTCCTGGTCTGAAACATTTTGCCGCTTGCCAAGGACAGTGAAAAAGCCTTTTTTAAATTGCATAAAGACATTATGTTTTGGTTGAGAATAATGTGATCTCTGCATATCCTTTCCATGAAAGTTGAAAGGGGAGACTTGTGTAAAAGTTTGACTTTTTATGACTTTTGTTTTAAAGATGTATAAAATTTAGTATCCTCTGAATGTAAAGTTTTATTAAATTAGTTCTGTAATAGAATAACTACATTCTAATTAAAAGTTTTTGTCCTTTCAAAGTGTATATCAGTTGAATCGATTTTGAACTGTATCACATATGTAATTGGTATTCAACTGTATGTATCTCAGCATTATTTGAATTAAATTTATGTATGCTTTATTCATTTCACAAGTTTATGCATGCCAATTAATCCAAATAACATGCATTTTAGACCCGCAGGCTGGGACAACTCAAAAAAAAATGGTATCTTAGTAGACAACCTAACAACTATAAAATCAAGTGATGCATATGATGAAGTGATCGTTAAGCCCTCAGGAAGCAGAAAGGTATTTTATGAATAATTTTTTCTGACTTTGTAGGGAAGTGAATACTTGATTGAAATAGTTTTGTTTCTTTTACATTTGCACTCAGCAGATACATTGACATACATCCTGCATTAGGTCTGCTGAAAAAAATTGCCATTGTAAAATCAAATCCTCCTAAAAAATTGCAATTGCAAATACCATTCCTTGCTGATTTCTCTTATTTGCATCATTTCTATGCGACTAGTTTAACATTTCTTATATCTTTGATATGGTTGTATTTCTTTGTTTGATTTTTTTACTTATTTTATCTATTTTGTATTTAATTTCATTTTCAAAAAAAAAAAAAAAAATTTTTTTGAGCATATCCAAATATATTATAGTACGCAAGCCCAGTCGAAAAATGGGGGGGGGGGATCATTTGACCCACTAGGAATCTTATTTTAAGTCGTAGTATAGCTTGTAAAAAAGAGTTCAAACACCGCGCCGTACATTTTGGGTGGTACATGAGACTACACCGGTAGCAAGAAGTTATGCATCGGGAGAGGGTATTTTAAGATAAAAAGATTTTGCACGACATATAGTTAGTTTTAAAGGTAATCAATTTAGTGTCATTTTTAACTGAATGCTGTACAAAAAAAGTGGGTCTGGAAAGGCCCAGAATTTTTTTTCAATTATTTTACCATGTACAGCATTAGCATATTTTCTTTTCTTTTGATGTATAATTTCATTTTTTGGCAATGCTGTAACAATTTATTGGTAGGAGGATGAATATATGGGGGTGCCAACCTCTCCTTTCATAACGAGGGTTGCATTTCATTTGAAAATGTACGGCTTTAGTTGAGAAATATTCTTAAATATTCAAAATAAATTTTTAAAATAATGCCGTCTAAAAATTATGGTCCGTGATGATATTATTTTTAAAAAACATTAATTTTATAACAAAATTTTTTGTATTTTCATTTATTTCTGTATGGCAATAAGTTTTTTGAGTACAGGGCAGAATATAATACTACAGTGAAACCTGCGTAAGTTGACCACTTGCGGTGCAGTACTTTGGTGGTCAAAATAGACAGGTGGTCAACTTATAAAGGGGGTAATGTTTTTTTTTTTTTTTTTGTAATTCTTGCACCATGTATTCATTTTTTGACTAATTGACACCTACTCTTTCTGTTCAACACACTTTCATTGTTGAACATTGCTTTGAAACAATAACTTAAAATGTTATTCAAATATTTTTAGAGATTATTTTCCCAGAATTACGTATAATGTGTCATGCAAATTTAAAATTTCAGTAAATTGATCAAAAAAAAAGTCTTATTGTTTATGAAAAGTTACTCATCTTATATTAATAGTTCCTAAAAATTTATAGCTAATCAAAAATTACAAAATTTTCGCTTAACAATAAAAGAAAACAAGTTTGGAGAATAAAAGGGTTCTAAGTAGTTTTCCCATGTGGTTAAACTCAAAAGGAGATTTAGTTATGCTGCTGTTTCATTTAGTTGGTAAAATGCTGGTCTGGCATCAAAAATATTCTTGGAAAGATATAAAAAATAATAATAATAAAAAAATAATTTGCTAAATAAAATTTAAAAAAAATAAACCAAGTGGTCAACTTACAAAGGGTTTTTTACAATACTCCAAACCAAACTTGGTGTTCATTAGTGGTCAAGATACACAGGTGGTCAAGATAGAGAGGTGGTGAAGTTACAGAGGTTTTCCTTCATTGTATAAGATAGGACTAATTCCGTTCCTGACAAAAGCGGTCAACATAGACAGGTGGTCAACTTACAAAGGTGGTCAACTTTACAGGTTTTACTGTATTGCCATTTAAAATGATTGGTATAACAATAAAGTGATTAATTTTAAACAATGAGGTAAAATTGATAAATTGAAAAAAAGTTTTAACTCAGTGTGGTTGACTAAAGAAGTAAATTGATAATATTATACGATTTTTGAGCTTACCTAAGGTTGAAAAAGAAAATAATCATAATAGTACAGTAAAAATAGGGGTCGGACCCAAACATCCAAAAAAAAAGCTAAACCTGGTGCAAATTGTTTATTACCCTCCCAATAAGAACAGTCTCACCCCATAAAAAGTCCCACCCCATTGTGCGTCGGGTTTTGAAATGGGGGGCATCTAAAAATTGCAGTTTTGAGTATTTTTTCAGAATTTTTAGAATAAATTTAAAGTGAGAATATTATGTTATACTAAATTTAAAAGCATAAAATTAAAGGTGTTTGACCCCCAAGAGGGATGACAAAACCCACAAATGCTACAGAGCCCCCCTATCCCCGTAAAGCGAAGCAGTACCCCCCCGAACCCCCCTCCATACATTTCATATGGAAACATTATTTTATGCTAAGAAAATTGTTAGAAATCAAGTGTGTCCATTTTCCAAGAGCGATGGTGCACCTCCTCTCAAAGCTACAACACCCCCCCCCCTCTGCCAAATGAAATAAATCCTCACCCCCCCCCCCCCCACCTTTTATTTCAAGTAGAAGTATTATTTCATGCAAATCTAAAATGCATAAATCAGGACTGTCCACCCCATAAGAACAGTAGCTCACGTCCCAAAACGAAATTATGTACTAAAATATTATCCTCCCCCCCACCCCCTCTGATGGTGCACATTTGATTAAATGGCCAGAAAAATAACGCTGAACTGTTTTTTGCTTTCAAATGATTTCTCCTAAGCTTGTAACAAAAAGTCTTCGTTATCAAGATGTTTTTTGGAATCTAGATCCTCAGCAAAATCGTTATTGTTGCAGCTATGTCTAACACAGTTTGTGCATATAATTGAGCACTTCAGTCTACTTTCAGACTTTTCAAACATTCACTATATCCAATGAACCCCTCAGAGCAAGCACAAGATTTGAGACGCAGAAAGTCTTCTAGAGCAGAAAGCTTGGCTGTTGTAATAGGACTTCATTTATATTTCTGTGGTGCTTTCTTTAGACTCATCAAAAATGACACTAGCTTTCCCATACTTACAAGTGACCTACACGCTGCATTGCTGGCATATTCCCTTGAAACTTACATATCATTACCAAAAATATGTTCAAGCGGGTATCTTCCTTCTATTACATATGAGGCAGTGAGAAGCAAAGGGCAAAATTAAAAATTTGGAGATAACCAGTACAAACGGTTGGTGAACCTCTCCTATATCTTGGGGCAAGAAATGGTCCTAGTAGACCTGGTAGTTGCTTCTATACAGCATGATTTAGAAAAAAAAATCAATGAAAGTCTACCTAGGATCTTATCTTTAAACGCATTTTATTCAAAACTTGAAAATGTTCACTTACATCCCTTTTGCTTCTCATTGCCTCACATATGACACCAGCTGTTCATTCTGTGATGGTGGATGAACCTTTTGCTTCAGATAAAAGCACTTTAACGATACAGGATTTCTTTCCTTCTGAAACCAGATTCATCGAATACTGATGGAGGATCAGCGCATAACTCGTACCAGAAGTTTTTAGCAATTTGTTATCCCATCTTTACTGTTCATACCATTCGATGTAAAAGATCGTTTGGGCTTACACATCTTTACAGATAGTAACTACTCTCGTAACAGAAGCTAAAGACATAACTGTGCTTACCTAATTTACAAAGAAATGCCACAAAATTGTTTGACTTCAATATGATTTGATGTTACTACCCGAACGTTAAAGGTCTTATCGCAACTCACCTTATCATCAGCGAGCAATACCCATACCAACTTGAGAGGGAAGAAACTTCTGGGGCTTTAGAAACGGATTGAGATTTCCAAACTGGGAGACAAAAAGGTGTAAATATTTAGCATTCTATTGATGTATTGCTCATTGCTCTCATCAAGACTTGTTCTATCGTTGAATCACTACAGGTTCTAGACCACCTGAATTTGTCACTGCGTTAGATCGATGGATTGCTGATGTTTGATGTGATCAAATTTTTTTTTATCGCATAATGTACTCAAAAGTTTCAGATAGAGTTGCAAGTATATGTCCGCATATTTAGCATAATTCACATAACCAGCTGCGTAAAAGAGAGGTAGCTTGGTGTTTGCAAATGAGAACCCCCACCGACTTAGAGGGTGCAGAATTGCAGCATTGCCCGTCTCACTATTGGCAATTCCGGTTTGTCCCACCCTTACGGTGATGGCAAAAGATTGTAGAGAAGTTGAAGTAAGTTAATCAAGAAGAAGTAGGGAAACTTTGGTCAATTTGGACTTTTTTTATGCTGCACAGGAATTTTTTTTTCCAGCGCTCTAAACAGTTTAATAACTCCAGTCACAAATAATTTGGTTACTGAGCTCGCTTAGATCTTTTAGAATTATCATTCTGACATTACCATATCATTGTGAGGCATTTTGTACTTCGGGAAAGTTTAAGTCAGGGAAATTTTTTCGTGAACTTCACTGCAAATGTGCACTCACTGTGATTTTGGAATGTAAATTCAGGGTCCCCCCCCCTCAAAGCGATGGCGCACCCCTTAAGTGTGACGGAGTACCCATCAAGAATAAAAGTCCTCAATAAAGAAAGAAATACCCCTTGAAAAAACTGCCTTAAAAATTCCAATGACGCAAAGCTGCTCCATGGACACCCCCCCCATTCCCCCCCCCCCCCCCCCCCCGCCTGTACACCCCGGTTAGTTAGAATTTTTTTATGTGAGAGTTTATTGTTTTACTATTATAGAGTGGTTTCTGCGAGGTTTCAGAATTTTTTTTAAGTAATAGAAATTATTTTTATTTAAATAAAGGATTATTTCGTCTCCCCCCCCCTTCCCCCCAAAACCCGACGCGCAAAGTGCTGGGACTTTTTACCCCTTCTTGCTGGAAGGGTAAGAAGTAATTTGCAACAGGTTTCACTTTTTTTTTTTGGATGTTTGGGTTTGGCCATTTTTTGGCCTAATTTTACTGTACTATAATGCCATACATTTTTCAATAAATGGTTAATCATAGCTGATGTGTTTTTCAACGATTTTTTTAAAGGTATTTTTTTTCATAAATTTCTGTATGGCATTAACATCATTTTATTAACAATATTTAGTTCTTATAAAAAATTCTAATGCCGTACATTTTACGTGGGACTTTAGTGGAAATTGCAGAATTTGATTCAGAACCCAACTGATGCTGTGATAACGTCATGGCTGGGAACCGCGAAGATCGTTTTCTTTTTCTCCCGATTGAGCGTTTTTCCCCCTGAAAAGGGTGAATTGTTTTGTACTTTTGGGCACTTAAGTTTTAAAACAAAAGCTTTTATTATTTTACAGGCCGGAAAATGTCCAAAATAAAGGTATTTTTCAAAAATATTAAAATTAAATTTTCCAACATTTGGATGTGAAAAATATTTCTGTGGCTCAATTATCCCTTGGTCTGTGAAGTAAAAAATGCTAAAATTTGTCAAAAATCGCATAAAAACTTAAATAACATTTTTCCAAATAAATTCGCAAAAATCTGGCTCTGAGGTGCACATTTACAGCATAAGTTTCCCCTGTTTACCAAATGTTATTTTTCTAGGCCTTACCGTTTTCCTTGGAAATGCACAAAAAATATACACAGACACGCACATAGATACACTCACAATCTTTTTATTTTATTATATGTGTGGATTGAAAACTTTCAATTTATTCAATTAAATTTTAAATATATATTCTAAATGTTATCATTACATATTGTTGTGATTCGTATACTTACTTTATTTTAATTTTAATGTAATAATCTGTTATACAGTATGAGAGTTAAAATCAGGGTCGGATTTAGGGGAGGGCTGGTGGGGCTACTGCCCCTAGGCCTCCACAAGAAAGTGGCCCCCACAGTAAAGTTTTTACAAAATGTCCTAACTTTCACAAGTCAGCAAATTTTACATTTTTTCTCCCAATCCCTATATATCAAAATATACAGATATATATCAAAGTATCGGATATTTTCGAAAATGTGATCTTTTCGAACCCTGATTAAGGGCCTCCACTCCTTCGTTGCCTCGGGGCCTCCACAATTCCAAATCCGGCCCTGGTTGAAGTAATAATTTGTCCTTTTACGTCTAAAATATATAACTATCGTACCAACGATTTATGCGTTTTTAAAACACTACACTTTTATTAATATAAGAAAAAGACAATTTAATTAAAAAACAGTTTCAGATCCTTCAATAAATTTTGAATAAAAATACTGATGCAAGGCATTGTTTGCAATCTTGTCCCTGTAAATACTTGTATATACGACATGACAAAAAAATTAAATAATGCAAGCATTTGAATTGAATTTTGCAAACACCATACTGTATCAACTTATCTTCAGTAATCTCATAAGTGCTTGATTTATATGATTAATAAAAAGGACCAAAAATAATTTTTTTATCAAGTAGGTACTATTTTTTTCAGGCGGCATTTAGTTTTTATTGAATTTTAATATCATCACTAAAAAGTATGTATATGCCATACAAAAATATTAACTGTATTTCCCCTTTCTCATGAATACTTTTTTTTGGTCAAATGTTCCACGAAAAATGTATCAAATCATATTTTAAAATCTTTAAAAAGTATGATGAATCAAATGATCATCAACCCTCGGTCTGAATAGAGGGGTTGATACCCCCATACTTTCACCCTGTACCAATAAATTGGTACGGCATTGAAAAAAACATGAAATTATATTTGAAAAGGAAAGGAAATATGCTTATGCCGTACATGGTAAAATCACTGAAAAAATGCGTAAAATAATTAGAAAACCAAAAATTTTGGGCCTTTCCTGACCCGTTATTTTTGTACGGCAAAAAGGTAAAAATGACTTTTAATTGATTGTCTTTAAAATTAACTGTATGCCTTACAAAATCTTTTTACCCTAAAATACCCTTTAGCGATGCGTCACTTCCTGCTTCCGTTGTCATCACATTTACCACACAAAATGTACGGCACTATATCAAATCATATTGTTATTTAAAGAAGTTTTAGAATCTTAATAAATTATGATGGATCAAATAACCTGCAACCTTTGGTCTGAAGGGAGGGGTTGGCACCTCCATATTCTCTCCCCCGTACCTATAAATTAGTACGGCACTAAAAAAAATGAAACTATGTACAAAAAGAAAAAATATGTTACAATGCCAACATGGTAAAATCACTGAAATAGTCCGTGAAATAATTGGAAAACCAAAACTTTTGGTCTTTTCCTGACCCTTTTTTTTGGTACGACAAAAAGTTGACTTTTAATTACAGTCGGACCTCATTGTCACAACACCTTTGGAACAGTCAACAAAGTGTCGTCATAGCCGGAGCGATGTCATAACCGGAATAGTTTAAAAATTGGTAATTAAACATTAGTTAACAACAAAAATTAGATTTAATGAAGAAATTAACAACATTATATATGTATTTAGTCAGATTAAACTAATGCTAATTTGAATTATTGGTAGATATAACAAAAATTATTAAAAAAAAAAAAAACTTCACTCTTTTTTCCCCCCCAATCTAGTCTACGCAGCTGGAAGTGTCATCGTAACCGGACTTGCACCAAAAAAAACTGTCGTAAAATCCGGAGCCACTTAATATTAAAATAATTCTGCATAAGTTCGGGACTTTGAAAAAGTGATGTGACATCCGGAGTGTCGTGAAATCCGGGTGTCTCGATAATGAGGTTTGACATCATCTTTAAAACTAACTATAAGCCGTACAAAATCTTTTTATCCTAAAATACCCTTTCCCCCTGTGTTTCTTCCTGCTAATGGTATAGTCACATGTACCACTCAAAATGTACGGCTTGGTGCTTGAACTCTTTTTATGAGCTACACTACAGCTTACAATAAGATTCCCGGTGGGTCAAATAACCTCCCCATTTTTCAGCATAGCTTGTGTACTATTAGTGTCATTTCTTGAAACTGCTGAATTAACATCTTCAAATTAACTAGGGTATCATTGTTCTTCATGCAGTGAAAAAAAAAATGGACTTCTTTATCAAATAACCAATAATCTTTAAGTCAATACTTATGTAGCACAACAATAAGTTGTTAAAACCCCTAAGCCAGGGCTAAGGCAGAACCACATGCAATATACCGGACAGCCTAGTAATCACATCCGAACCCAGAATGTGATAACCGGGCTGTCTGTGTATTGCATGTAGTCAATACTTATATTCCCTACTCAACCATAGTATTTGAGCCTTTTTAACTCTTAATATTAGCATGCATATGTAATGTTGGTTTAAAGGCATTGGTTCTGTGAGTGCACTTTGAGTCTTGCCTTCTTTATTCATCCATGTTGTATGAGATTCCTTCTACTGCTTGCAGCCATTTCAAAGAGAAGCTGAAGTCATGGCTGAAGATGATCAGTCCTTCTTGTGTAAACTCCACAATCTGCTCAACCAACAGACTCCAGCCAGTGTCGGGAGACCGGTGACTGCTGTAAGTTTACTTTTCATCTCTCAAATTTTTTATTTGTTGAAGTTTTATGTCCTTTCATAAAAAAACTCACTTTCATGCAAGGTGTCAATGTTTAAAAATGGTGGTTACGTTCTATCAAATTTTGTTTGTCCTTGCCATTACAAAAAAAAAAAAAAAAATAAGCATTCGATAATTAAATTAAATAACACAGTTAGAAATATATACACATTTTAAACAATGATAAATTGATATATCTTAAATGTAAAACACAGTAGACTAGCAGAGGAAAAGGGAGTCAGAAAAGTGTTTCTAGAAGACCTTTAGCGAGCAATTTACTATTATGGACTTTTTCAAAAATGAGTGTACTGAAAAAAGGTACGAAAACAGATTTCATAACTCAAGTTGAAGTTACTTTTTATAGTCTTCATATGTACTTGTAATATACATACTAATTGTTAAACTATTTTTTTCTTTAACTTACTTCAAAAACCTTTTTATTTTTATGTTTCAAGACAAACGTTGTCAATAGGTAAAGAAAATTTCCCCGCTTAATCGAATAAAATTTCTTGGAACCGACGATATTCGATTAAGCGGAGCCGACTGTACAATGTTTCTTCTTTATTTTTGATTTTGTCCTTGATGTTTATCCTCACTTTCAGGGGTCCCTTGATGAGAGGTTACTGTGACTTCTCAAAATATTTCCTTATTCGGAAAACTTTGCCTGAAGATTTTTCAGATTTTGAGACAATATTGCTACTCTGAAATTTTTTAAAATAATGCCTTAAATAATTTTAAAAAATTGAGTTTGGACAACCCTTTTTACTTTACCACGTCTGCGGACGATATTTGATTAAGCGGGGCCGACAGCATTTCCATCAACAGTCATGATATTTTCAATCAATACAGTTTTGAATTCCACCATTTCATATTTTATTAAAATTTAGCATTGACTTAGAAAAATGTGAAATTTTACTAAGGTATGCATTTTGTTCTTGATTTGCATGGCTTTAAAATGTAAAAAAGGGTTCCAAAACAAAGGGCAGTTGTTTGCATTGCAGAAAAATATTTCCTAATTTTAAGACGTAAAACTAGAGACATAAAATCAACCTAATTTTACAACATTTTGTCCACTCTTTCTTTTGGTAAGCAATACCATATTGTTTAAAATATTTAAGAAAATTTTAAAATCCAATTCAAATTTTAATTTCTTCTTAAAATTCATAATGAAAAACTTAATAATAATTAATTCTAGATTTGATAGAATAATTAATTCTATTATACTTAGTTTTGTCCTATATTACAGGTGAAAATATAGATGAAGAACAATTAGGTCTTTATTGTTTAAAAAAAAAAAAAAAGTTGAAAACTGAAGCCTCATTTCCAGTAGTTTGATCCTATATGCAGTTCAATTCATCAATGCTATTGTTGACACTTTTACAAAATTGTTTTCTAATTGTAAATATATATATTCCCCTAGTAAGTCTAAACCTACTGTAAGTAATAAAATCTCTTTGACCCGAAAGAAAATAATCGTTCTCAAGTCCAAGGATTATTATATCGTACAAAAAATTTAGTTGGTGAAAACAAGGTGCAAAAAATAAAATTGGCGTGGCATTCTGATTTTTGAGATTAGTGTTGAATGCTATCCACTTTTGTGGTAGGTAATTAAAAGTGAAAAACTAAAATAATTTTAAGTTCATAGAATGGTAGGCACCAGTAAAATAATCAGCAGGAGCATGGGGTTGGAGACCCCTGCTTTTAGATATAAATATGCATGCGTTTTTTTTTTCTCCATTAGATATAAATGTGATGTAGTATATTCTAAAGAAATTGCCATTAATTTTAGATTGAATAATATGAGTATGTCGCTTATATGAACCAATTTTGTTTTAAAGAGTTTTGGTTCAATAAGATGGTTGATTCAATAAAGCAAAAGTTAGTAAACATTTTTTCAAAAATGTGGAATCCTACATACAATTTAAGCGAATTCAGTTTAACCTCAGCCAGATAAGAAAAAATATCACTATAAGTTTGTTCACAACACAGTAGCCCCTCGTTATATCGCTCATTCGGATATATCGCTCTTTTCTTCTGTCTCCGGAAATATCAAAGCCTAAAATAAGAAAAGAAATCCCTTTGCTTTAAGTTTGAAACCGTTTCTGAAAAACATATGGTATTGCTCGGATAAGGTCTATTTCTTCTTTATTTTGTGAATGAACAAAAGAAAGCTATTCATCTTCTTTTCTTATGAATTCACTGGAAAAGCAGCAGCAATTCTTGTTATCCAAATGTACATACCTGCGCAGTATACTATTTCAGTTTAAGATAGTCTGTAAACTATTTGACATCTTCTTTTGTATTGATACATTACATTTAAAATGAGTGAGAAATGTCAAGCAAGTGTCATACTAGCCCATGTAGAAGAGAACATATGCCCTTCTTTTAGTACAGAAAAGATTTGGGCTTGGTTGCACAAACCGGGATTTGCATTAAAAAAAGGAAAAATGATCTGGACGGGCAAAAGAGTTTTCTGTAAACAATGTGGTTACTTTTGCTTTTCACATCCTTTCTACCGCAAGTCAAATGGATTAGAAAGTCTTATTGGGAATAAGAGGGTATTGGAATGCTCACTCTTATTTCGCTGTAGCTCAGAAAGATCATCTTCATTCTCCATTTGATGTTTTTAACTTTCTAACGGTGAAAATTTACTTAAACTTCATCCTTGTTTAAATTTTAATAGGTGTGATAGTACATTCGTGAACTACATCAAATCCATTAGAAAATCATGTCAAAAAGAACAAATGCTAATTTACTTGTGTGTTGGACTTATAACTATTTTTAATCGACCTCCGTTATATCGTGCTTTTGGATATATCGCTCTTTTTCTTTGTCCCCCGAAAAGTGTGATATAACAAGGGGTTGCAGTATTCATTCTTTGTTTATTTAGGAAAAAAATATTGTAAAAACAGTATGAAAAATAGTTACAAAATTCAAATATTAACTTGTTTGTGCTTTAAAAAAAATCTATTGTTTACTGTTGATTGCTTTGAAGAGGCAGTAATTAGTTTAAACAACCGTATTTTAATGTCTTTAAAAAAAATCTATAACCTTCGTAAATTAGGCCTTGCTGCACCAACGTTAAAACTACCTGTGAGCCTTGTAAATACCGTGTCTATCTTCTCTCTTTTTGTTTGACTTTTCCCAAGAAAACTCACTACAAGCGTGCAGCACCCTACCTCCCCCTTCTTTCACTATTAGTAACAAATTAAAAAAGAATATCCTTTCACAAGAAGAAGTTAAAGATAAGGAAAAAAAAGACTTCTATGATGCAAAAAGTATTTGTGGGAAATGTTGAATTATGTGCATGTAATTCATTTAAGCAGTACATTTGATTCAAATGTCCAGCAGTTTTTTAATTTTACTGCTAAATTTTATCCTGCTTTTAAGGGTTTGATCCATTAAACTGGCTGATTCAATTAACCACTGATTCAATTACCCCGGCTCTCACAGTACAATCCATTTTTCTTACACTGGAACAGTATATGTATAAATACTTTGAATATGACAACTCAGCCATTCTTTAGAATTATTTTCATTCAAACAATAAAATAGCCATCTGTAAAAATAATGTTTCATTTTACAGCAAGAAACTCCCGTTAGAACTTCTCCTGGTGTTCAGAAAACAGCAGATCGAAGAATATCTGGATCTCCAGGCGTTCAAGCTTCTCCAAAAAAGGTTTCTTTCTCTCTCTCTTATGTTAAATTTAATTTGTTATTTTTTTCAACTACAAATCATTTTAATAGTGTTCACTCTAGAGAAAAAAAGGGCAGGGTGCAGGTCTTTGAAAGGGGCACTATTTATTATAAAAAGGGCACTATATATATTTCAACGCGATCTTCCCCCATCCAAGACCAATGGCGCACCTCTCAAAAAATACTGATCCCCCCCCCCCCCAAAAAAAGGAGAAAAATAACATCTTAAAACCCCTTGCGAAAATTTCATCCATTCGTCTGTACCATGAGCACAGCGGGGAGGGGGAGAAGGGTCTGTTGGCAAGGGCCTGATCCCCAAGGGGTCCAATATTTTTTAAACTAGGGGTGAAATATAGAGGCAAACAACATGGAGCGGGACCCGGAAATTCATTTGTGCACACCCTTGCCCCCGACCGCCACCATCAACTTCAGTATTGAATATCATTTCTTCCAGAAAATGCTCTTGTCTTTAGGTTAGATTGCCCTCCCCCTTCCGCAAATGCCAACTATAAGCACATTTTTCAAACTCCATAGGAACATTCAGCTAATGCTGAATATTTTCTTTGGGTGTGTTTCAACACTTTTCGGGCCATAATTGTGACTACTTTTCAATAAGAATAAAAAATTCTAGGCATTTCAAAATCCTTTGAATTTCAATGTAAGATGAACAGTATTTAATTACGGATCCCCCCTTCCTATCTAAAAACTGCCTAGTAATGTGCATTATGCCATTAAGTATTTTAGTAGCACTCCAACATTCAAAGAAAAAAATCCAGTAGATTTTTTCAGTGTAGCGCAATATCGCTTTTTTCCATGTTATTGAGGGGAAAATAGGGATTTTTTTATTATCTCTTAAAGTGCAATCATATGCAAGTTCCTTGAGTCATATACACAGAGTTAAATTAATGAAAATATTAAATGGAAGAATAAAAGTTAAAGTAATACTTTTTGAATGAAAAGTTATTTAGGGAAAAAAAAGAATTTCAATTATCTGTAAAAATTTAATCATAGACAAGTTTTTTCAGGTCTTCAACAAGATTTAATTTACTTTTTTCGGCCCAAAGTGCCCGATAATAGCGGTCGTTTTATGTACAAGAAGAAATGTTGTAATTAAGCAACATAGGCTTAGCGATGAGTGCGCGAAGCGAGATCGCAAACGTAAACAAGGACTGATGTTGCCAGATTCCAATGTGCTAAAGTTTGAAATTGAGTAGGAAACTTTCAAACCATGGAGTAAAAGCGCTAAAACGATGTAAAAATTTATTTTAAAGGGGTTTATTTTTTTCATTTTCGAGAAAATCCCTAAATGGAGGGATTTTTTTTAGAGATTAATAAAAACCGGGAGATTTTCAATAAAAATCGGGAGACCGGGAGAAATGTCAAAAATCCGGGAGTCTCCCGGAAAATCCAGTAGAGTTGGCAGGTATGTAGTAGACATCAAAATCATGATGAATGTAAATTCAACTTTTTAAAATATATTATACTTCAAACAGAATAATTATTAAAATATTGTGTGCAGTGCTTCAAAAATGCAGTTGTAGCAAAGTGCAAAACAAAAAGGCTTTATTTGAATGCCTAGTGTTGGACTTGACACAACTTCATTGTGTTTGCAGATGTATTCGTTACCAAAGCAGCTGGGGCCAATCCAAAATTTTAATTTCACTGACAATTTTTATGAAAATTTAATACATCAGCATTTTATTTTTGTGATTTTTTTAAAAGCAATATTATAGTTTTTTATGTATAAAAAAAAGAAACAGTGCAAAATCATTTTAGTTAGGAAAAAGCACAAGTATGTTAAAAGTATGTTTTTAATTATGTCAATAAGTTTTTTTAAATAATCTGTTAGTATACAACTCCTATTCAGAGATAATACAAATACTCAGCAAAAAGGAAAGAATAAATATTTTGCAGCTGAAAATTTCCTTGGCAAATTTCACACAGAACAATATGTTTCCATTTCAAACTTTCTTTTTTTTGGGGGGGGGGGAAGCTAAAAGTTCAAGATAACAAAAAAATACCCTTGTATTTTGGTTCAGTAGACTTTGTACTGTGTACTACTTAGAAAACAATTAGAAAGTTCACCAATCAGAAACAGATGCGAAAAGATTGCTTCACAATAACTAGCAATGCGCCAAAATTAGCTAAGCCTAATTTACACGTGCAAACGAAAAACGGACACAAATGGCTGAAGCGCTACGAAAATGACCTATTCATACGATGTTTATTGCTCAATTCAACATTACATTTCAAAAATAATTTTCATTTTGGTGAAAGTGTCGTTTCTGTTACTTTATTTTCGTTAATCTTTCGATTTTGCAAGTGCGATTTCGGGGAATTGATAGTTATAAATGAGGTAAAATCGACCTGTATTGGACCTTAAAATTAACTAGATAAGTAAATGAGTTTTGAAACGGTAATTTCGCAAACTTAGTTATTTCTTTTTTTTCAATTTTTTTAATATATATTTCTTTAGAATTTTTCGCGGGTTAATTCAACAGGCTTCGCGGGCCACGTTTGGCCCACGGGCCATAGGTTGTGCATTTCTTAGACCCTAAGGAATTCAAGCACTATGTTAGGTTTCAAAACTTTATCAATCACTTCAAAATAAACGCTTTTTCCAAGCCCTTTACAAGGATTATCAAGAGCATACAAACCCTGCTTCTATTCTGTTTTGCAGGAAAAAAGAAAAAGGAACAGCCTGAAAAATTTCAGTAAACTTCATATTTTTTCGGCCAGCATCATCGTCAAGAACCGTGTATTTTCAAATTAAGAACCATTTGCGTTTGCACTCGAACTGGAGCAGTTTATCTGCATCTGTTCTTGTCTGACAAGTAGTACCCCTTCTATTTTTCCTGGAACTGGCACCCCCTAGTCCTACAGATGAAGATAATATAATAGGAAGCCTACTTACCACCCTCCCTCTCTCATTGCTGATTCTCAGAAACTCAAGGATGGGGAGTAATTAAACAATAATCTCCCTCCCCCCCCCCCCCCGCCATCTCGGCAAGGGCGGATCCAGGCTCCGGTTAAGGGAGGGGTCACCAAACGTGTACCCACAAACAACGGTATCTTGGTGGGGGGGGGGGGGGTAACAACATGCTCGTCAAAAAAAGGGAGTTTCTTCGGTCTAAATCGTAGTTTTACCATATTTCGTTTTGTATGAATAATCTGAAAACGTTGGTATTGAAATCTTGTGCTTGTTTCTTACTTACCAACAAATCGTTGTTGCATTATTAGCATATATAAAACAAAAAATACAGTATGCTTCTAAGAAAACTATGTATATTCTAAACGTTACAATTTTTAAACTTTGTGGAGGCCTGGTCAATGTTTACATCAATGTCTCTGTGGATATTTAAGAGAGAAAGTCTCACAAGGCGTTCCTCACACATTGAGGCTCTTAACCAGGTTTTTAAACGCCGCAATGTTGAGAAGGTTCGCTCACTTGTGGCAATACTAACTGGCAATGTAGCTATGAGTCGAAGAAGGCAATTTATTCCAGGATACATGTGATTGTCACATTCTTCGATAAGTTTTATGATACATGGAGGGAAATCTTTAACTGGTTTTTGATTCTTTTCCCATGTCCACTTCGCAACCCACAGTTGATATTCAACTTGCAGCGATGATGTATTAACTGGCAAAAGTCCTTTATAAAAATCCCCCACTTTGTGCAAAACTTCGTTATTAGAACCTGCTAGCAGAGTTTGCGGCAAAAATGCTTTAAGATTGAAAACTAACCACATTTCGCCAAAATCGTCGAAGAGTGTCCGTTTTAATGAGAGTAAAAATCCTTTTTACAAGAAAAGTTGTATCCGTGACCGAGTTTGAGAGTCTCCACTTTAATAAAAGGAAATTTAATGTTTTAATCCTAGAAAATGGAGGAAAAAAAAAAAAACTCCGAAATGAGGGGTGTACATTAAGCGAGGTTTCACTGTTTTACGCACACTTAAAGAAATTTATTTTCTGCAAAACAACTCTTTTACGAATGTTAATTGTTTATGTGCAAATATAGATGTAACCGCAATAGAGGTTTAGCAATGATCTGTTCAAACAATATATTCCTCTTTAAAAAAAAAAAAAAAAATCCAAGAAGTAATTCCAAATTTTTAAAGAAAAACCTATTTGCCAGAATTTGTTTATAAATATCCAACAAAAATTACGTTTTTTAGAGGTACCAGGTATTTTGAGAGCTCTCACCACGTAAATCTTTCTAATTTAAATACAAAAACGCTACCCCCACCTCCTATTTTTGCGCTTGGATATAACTTAAATTTGTACACAAATTGGGTGATCCTCAATTTCTCCTTCGAAAAAAATCTGTAACTGGAAGATTAAAAAGGATCTGGTGGGTAATGTTTGGTCTGGTTAATGGGAGTAGGCTCATGATCCCCATGACCCCCCCCCCCCGGATCCACACTTGCCCCTCCCCCCTTAATTTTGCACTTGGATATAATTAAATTTGTTCATAAAGTGGATGATCCTCAATTTCTCTTTCGAAAAAATCTGTAACTGGAAGATTAAAAAGGCTCTGTTGGGTTATGTTTGGTCTAGCTAGGGGGGGAGGTCATGACCCCATGACCTCCCCCTTGACCCACACTTGCCCCCCCCCCCTCTCCGCATAATTTTGTGCTTGGATATAATTTAAACTTGTTCACAAACTGGGTGGTCCTCAATTTCTCCTTCGAAAAATTCAGTAACATGAAGATTAAAAAGGCCCTGTTGTGTAATGTTTGGTCTGGCTAAGGGGGCAGGGTTCGACGCTCCGGGAATTCGGGAAAACCGGGAATTGTCAGGGAAAATGACACTGTCAAAAATGTCAGGGAAAAGTCAGGGAGTTTTCAAATTTTGTCCTCCAAAATTTTTTTTCCATTTTTTTCCCAAGGAATTAAGTACCATGAGATCTAGTCTTCGTTTTTATTGTGATTTCACGAAAAAAATTGTAAATTTTTATCTAAACCGACGCTGACACTTAAAAACTGCGATCGAAAAATGAACGTTTTTTTTTTTACAACGAAAAATGCGCCAAAAGAGCGAAGATTTCTTGCATGGAGTCAGTGAAGGGAACGCATTTCTTTCTACTGCCTAAAGTTTTAGATGGGTTGCCACAACATTCTGTTCGGTTCAGGGTTCGTACGCTCCGGGAAAACCTGGAATAGGGAAGTTGCAACCTATTAAATGTTCATATTTTGGCTATTGGATATTGTTAATTGACCCTCAAAACTAAAAATTCACCATCGCCGAATTTTAAAACACCGTGGTTGATTTTTAATGAATTTTTAAAATCCACGCGCAAAAGTGCGCGCTTCTGAAACGTCACGAGCCTACGTCACAGGGCGCGAATGGGCAGCCTTCCGCCGAAGATCCCTTGTTTTCGCTAGGAACATTTTGAGCGCGCTGATATTTTTATTTTTTAGAAATTCAATAATCCTTTTGAACACACTATGGAGGCCGGATTCGTTAAAGCACAATCTAAATAATCTTCCTCAAATAATAATCAATGGTGATATTCGAATATTTCCGAGAGGATGAGAGGTTTAATGTTCCAGAAACGCGAGGAGTTTAATGCGAGGAGAAAGCCTTTTACGTTTCGTCTTCGAAGTCGAATGCGTGACCTTCGCTTCTCCCCTATCGGAAGAGGGGATGACGTCACAAGAGCTTGAACTTTAAAAATTAATTTAAAAAAAACTACTTATCGTATCGCAAAAATTTTTTCACCTATGATGTTCATACATGTTACTCTATCATATAAAAATAAAATTGAAAAATCGAAAACTTCCCTATTATCAGGGAAAATGACATAGTCAAAAATGTCAGGGAATTTTCCAAATGTGTCCCCAAAATTTTTCTTTTCCAATTTTTCCCCAGGGAATTTTTTTTTATGAGATCTAATCATCATTTTTATCGATGTATTTAAAAAAAATTGTAACAATTTTAAAGCAATGAAAAAAGCAATGAAAAGACCCAAAAAATCTTCAGCAGCAGCCATTTTTGGCTCTCAGTAGTTCCCAAGGAAAAAAAAATCAGGTGAACAGGAATTATGCACAAACTCAATAGGAGAGAAGACAATTTACTGCTTCGGAAGCACAACCTGTAGATGGGAGGGTCGATCGGGGAAAATCGTTTTTTTTTTGGATCGGAAAATCATTTCAGCTACGTGTGAAACGACTCGCCATCTTTGGTCATTGACAAGATGGAAGTAGATACGATCCTAAAATGCTTAAGTTTCTAAAAACAAAGCAGAATTGGATTTTTTCTTTAATTGAAAACGGATTAAAATAACAAAAAATGGTCTGCAAATTGTTTTTCTATTATTATTGAAAATAATTTTCTTGAGAAATGAAAAATTTTGTTCTTAAAACTTAATCTTATCCTCACTACCTCGGACGCAAATGTGATAAAAACTATTCAATGAATTGTACTTTCATGAAGATTTATTATTTTTTAATTGTCTTCATGCGACAAATTAAAAAAGTTATTTCTTATTTTTGGGCATAGCCGCCATATTTGGTCATTCCCAAGATGGAAGTACACAAGACTTTTTAAGTGCCTAAGTTCCCGAAAATGGCATTGGATGTTAATTGCAATGCAAACTATTGAAAACTACATAAATTGTGCCTTTTTTTCCGGATAATTTGTAATTATTTTCTGGAAAAATGCAAAATTTAATCTTCATAACATTTTTTTGTTTTAATTGATTTAGACTCTTTATGTGCTAAATACTGACTATTTTGCTTTTATTGTAGTTTTTTAAGGATTGTTAATTATTTATTACTACTTTTATACTACAAATCCAAAAATCTACTTATTATTTTAAATTTTTCACTTTGTCGCCATATTTGATTGTTTGCACAATGGAAGTAGACTTAAACTTCCAGAAACAGAATAGGATGTTTATATCAATGTGTAATATTGAAAATAACATTAAATGTGCGAAAAAGTTATGACTTTTTGAAAATTAACTATTATTTTCTGGAAAAGAAAATTTAAAATTTTAATGTAAGCGTCCTTTAATGTGTGGAAAAAAAAAAAAAAGAGATTATTGGCATTGGCAGATATTGATTTTTGTTACTATGCATTACATGGTATGCCGATCGATGCAACAAGTTAATCATATTTATACTGAAATTTAGCTTTGCATTTTGCTCAATATGTTTTGTGTAACCTACTAATAAGAAAATAAAAAGAAGTATTGTAAACCAAAAGCGGATGCTAAAAGGTTGCTGCAGGATTACAGCAAAACGCTATAATATTACGCATGACATCAAAGAAACACTGAAATAAGTTGAAAGTACTCTGTTTTCAACAAATAGTAAACAAATTAAAACAATTTTGAACAAAATGTTTAAAAAATCTTAAAATTTTGACAGAAAACAAAGGGGAAAAAAAATCCAAGTGTTTTTTTTTTTTTTTTATAAATCTAAGGGAGAAGTTTCAGTTCTTCTGCATTGCTACTTTAAACAATTTTAATTATTTTGAAAATATTACTATTTAAACTTAAATTTTGAATGAAGCGAGTAACCTGGAATTTTTTAAAAAACAACCTGGAAAACCTGGAAAAGTCAGGGAACTTTTTTTAACCAAAAGTGTATGAACCCTGGGGGGGTCATGACCCCCCCATTGGATCCGCGCTTGCATCTCAGACGACCGAACACCTTCCCTTGCCCTTTCAAACCCATCCTCAGTGGAAGAAAGATATCTACCTTTTTTTACCAACTGATATGTCTGTTAGAATTCCGAGAATCTTATCCCCTCTTTACCTAGGTGTTTGCATCTCCTTTTATTCATGGGGCTGTTTTCAGGGTGAAATTCTGGGGACAACGGCAAGACATGAGCGTTTTCGCAGATGATCGCTGGACAAATAAAATTGCCCCGATATCGAGGCAGGTCCAAACGATGCTTGAGGCATCTTTTTAAAAACACAGGGCGCATATTGTTATTTTTGAAAAGGGCGGGGCGCATTTTGCGATCTAAAAGAAGGGCAGGGCGCATTCTGCCGATATGAAAAAGGGCAGGGCGCTGCGCCCTTCAAAAACGGCCTAGCGGGAACACTAATTTTTAATTTTGTAAAGAATCTGAAATTGAAATCAGTTGCTTTGGATGAATTTCTTTTGTTTTATCGAAATAATGTACTATTCAAATGTTATGAAAGTATACATTACTGTATGAATTTTTTTTTTTGAAATGCCATTCTAAATTGTGTTAATATACAGCTTATGAATCATGTATTCCATATCAGGTGGACAAATATTCTCCACCTGACTATCTCCGTTGACAAATTTTGAATGTTTAATTTATTAGACTAAGCTTGATAAGTTTTGTCCCCAAATTTTCAAAACTAGAACTATTAGTGCAGGAGTCAACCAGTAATTTTAATTGAGATCCAGACACTTTTGAAAATTTTTATGAAGGTTCAGAAAAAAACTCTTGTACCTTACACTAACTATTAAGTCTAGTAATTACTTCCAAAATACTAGAAAAAGTATTAAAAGTTTGCCAAAAGATATTACATACTTAAAATTATTTTTAAATAATTTGTGTAATTCAGAATTTAAAAACATTTTTTAAGGTCCAGTTTTTGACCTTCTGCGGTCCGCCAGCTGTCTACTCCGGAATGAATGCAAACTTTGACTTTCCTACAAAACAAGTAGTACTCAGTTTAGTTCTTAGTAGAACTGTAAATTTTTCCAGTTACACTACTCATGTTTGTAATGATTTGCAGCCAAAATTTTATGTATAGACTATTAATATTTTGAATATGTTAGTTATAGCTTGTGATTGGTTTTAGCTTGCTTTGAGCTCAAATGTTTATTATTAATAAGAGAATAATAATTAATTATTAATGCAATTTAATTATAATTAATTTCTTCCTTGCTATTACTTGCATTTATTTTATGTGCACACAATGACTTAATATTATATTTACATAACTAATTCTCTTCATTTGTAGAATCTCAATATTGGTAAAACTTGATCCTTTTTTTTTTTAATTATTTTTTTTAACTTATAAATGCAGCTGGAAATTACAATAGAAGTAAAATAAAATGCAAAAACTCATATTGCAATTTTTGATTCATCAAATATTTCTTCTTTTTAAATTTTTCTCAGGGATAAATTAAAAAGAAGTTGGAATGACTTGTAACTTGTAATAGAGGCGAAAATATAATGCCACAGTTTTTTTTTCTTTCTTCCGAGTTTTCAAATTGAAATCCCCCCCCTTGGGTCACTTATATTTCAAATTTTTGATCCGCATAATTCTTCCAATTAATATGTGCAGAAAACAGTTAAATGAGAAGATCTAGGGAATGTACCTTCATTCAGAATTTTATGCCATTGATTCGATTGGCAACAAGTAGTAAATTTTCAGAATTAAGTATTTTCTCTGAGGGGAGATATTGAAATATATGCCCTTTTCATTAATTGTGTGTTTACATCCTTGGTATGAAAGAGAAAATAATTTGACTTTTTAAAAAAATCTTACCAACAGATTGACGGCAAAGCAGGTGCTGTTGCAGGAGAAGGAGTTCTTCAAAATTTCTTCAATAGTTTGTTGAATCGAAGAACAGGTGCTCCTATAGGTGGTCCTATGTCTACAGTACGAAGTCCCGGTGGTAATTAAATTAATAGTTTTTAATTTACATGTCTTTTATTGCAGTTGCATACGTAGTTTTTTAGCATATAGTGTGTCATTGAAATGTTTTAATAATCTAGTTTGAATAAATAGTGCTTACCTGCTATGGTTACTCAGCATTTTATTTATTCACATACATTCATGTATGTTCAGTCATTAACATGTAAAACATGATTGCATGTTTGCCGAGCTAATATTCAAAATAATAAATATTTTTATTTATTTTTTTTTTATTTGTTTATTTTTCGAAGTTTTTAACAATAATTAATTCTATCTCATTTGATAAAATCATGAATCAAGAGGATTCATATTAAGATGTAACTTTGAATTTATGTGTGTGCAGATATATGCTGACATAATTATCAGTACACTTATAAGTATGTTGCCAAAAAAAATCTTTTTTTTGCTGTATTTTTAATTATTTGAATTATCATGAGATAAGTCAGAACTTTATGACTCCTCTCCTTCTCCACCCACACTTGATAAAGGAATATAAAGTACTACACTTCGTTTTGCACTTTTCTGTTTGTTTTCTATAAATCAGCAAATTCAAATGAGTTCTGGCGCAAGAGCATGAATCCAAAAGATACGATGAAAAAATCTGATGGTTTTTTTTATTAAAAAAATTTAAGATTATTTTAAAAATATTAAAATAATCTTAAATTTTTTTTAAATTTAAGATTATTTTAAGATTTTTTTAATTAAGATTTATTAATTTTTTTTTTTTAAATTATTTCTGTAGGCTTGGTTCTCACTAAAAAGTACGGAACAAAATAAGTGTAAATGATTTCTTGATAACAACACTCAAAAATTGCAGTTAATCTTAAAATCTTCATATTAAGGTTAATTCTAAAGCAGTTAGTAAAATTTAAATTAAAAATTTGGCAAAGAAGAAATATAGGTATAGTAAAAGCTATTCATACAAATTTGTATACTGCCGCATTGTGTGTAAAATTAGCTTCTGACGTATATGAGCCCTATTTTCGTTGAAATTTTATTGATGAAACATAATTTTAAATATACTCGGGAAAATTTTCAGAGTTAAAGTATTTAAATTTTTTATAAACTCTAAAATTAACTTTGGGTTCACCTGGGGCAAACCACCCCCTCTCAAGAACTTGGACTTAGAAAAAAAGTTTTTTCTCTCAAATTACAGCTTTGAAAAATTGAAAACACACGATTTGATCAATATCTATTTGTTAAACATTAAGGGGGGGAGGGGCAAATTACAGGTAACCCTTTTCAATTTTTTAAAAAAGGGATTTTTAAGTCATCTCACTTTTAAACTCGTAACTATTGGAAAATTTGATTTTTCAATTGAATTTCTAACGTGTATGCACCTTATGTTTACAATAAAAGACAAAATGCAAAATTTTTGTAAAAGGGAATTAATGTTTCAATCTCTGTTTTGAGGTTTACCCCCTTCCCCTGAAGGGAGAGAGGGAATTGAAAAAATATAATTGAAAAAAAAAAATCAGGAATTGGAATCTGGCGTTTCAAAAACCAGGAGTCGGCCATTTTCCTTCCGACTCCGCAGCCCTGGTTTTTTCTGTGCTTTAATATAGATCTTTAGAAAATGTTTAAACATTTCCTATGCCCAAAATGCTTAATGTTCTCCTTTGATCATATTTTTCAAAAAAGCACAGGATGTAAAATTTCGCTGCTGTATGATTGTTTTCAAAAACTTCGAATGCAAGTGTTCTACTATTTAGTTGGGAGGACTTTTCAACTTCATACTAGAAACTCAAAATCCATTTTTCTAAAAAAAACTCTGGTTAAACCTATGGGAATTTGTAGATTATTACAGACAGTATTCAAGAGAAATATTATTCAGGCAAGAATCATCATGGTGAGTGAGTTTTAACAGGGAAGAATGAGGCTAATTTGAAAACGAATTTCATAAATCTAAAAAAAATTTAATTACATATTGGTGCAGCTAATTTTTGATCACATAATTTACTTAAAAGTAATAAAATTTAGCAATGTGATTAAGCTATTGGGCATTATTAGACTATTATATACAATAAGGTCATTTTAAAAAAAACGCGCTTTTTTAGGTTCAGGATGGTTAGCTTCAAAAATATTTATTTTTAAGCACTTTTTTTATGAGATTTAGAAAAGTATAACAAATTTTGAAAATGATCAATACAAATTAATGATGTTATAAAAATTTTTAAAGGTTTTTTTCACTGAACGGAGGGATACTTGTATGCCTCCATTACATGTCCCAACACTTTTCTTCCCATGTACTTTTTCATTTATTTACTCAATACAAAAAAATATAACAGATTTAATAGTGAAATTTCATTCATTTGATTTTTTTTAATAGGTTAAAAGAATTATGTTGTAAAAGAAAAAAAATATATAGCATTCATAATCTTTTGAATCACTGTCACAGTATTTCTTGTATCCTCCATTAATGATTTAATTAAGTAATAGAATTTCCTATAGACGGCAGTACTGGCAGCTCATTACAGAGGTTTAGAATCACAAGTTAGCCCATTTTCAACTCTGGGTCTTCATAGTGAAGCTAAAGAACTTAGTGTGAAAGAATTTCAGCATTATTCTCTTTGAAGTCGAATAGGTCCTTAACTTTGTGTATCCTCCGTTCTTGAGTTAAAAAGGAAAGAATTATTTGTGTACAAAAAAAATTTATAGTTAAAATTGAATTACTTTTTTAAAAGTAAATTCAAAATAACATGTTGCGTTAACCCTAAATCAACACAATGATCATAGCAAAACATAAGTATTTGTATCCTCCATTTCTGTATTCTCTGTTACAGTATAGATGTAATGGAGGATATACAATCAGAAATGGAGCATACAACTTTCTTTAAAAATCCATTTTAAGAAAGATGTGTACATTTTAATCAGTTCAAATCGTGTTGCTCATGCAAGATGCAATGTTTATTTAAATGAAAAGTTTAAAAATAACATTTAAAAAAATATATTTACTATCCGTTACCCTCTGTTCACATCCAAAATTTTAACTACAAAAGAAAGTTACAAAATAACCAATAAAGAATAACTATTTGAGAGTAAAAAGGTACCTAAAAGGAACAATATAAAGTAACTTAAAAAAAAAGGAAGATTTTTTTTTCGTGAATTCCAACTTCAAAAACCTACCTTTTTTGTACAATTACTCAATGGGAAAGTCAAATAAAATGCTTGGAGACATATATACAAAACAAAGATTTATAGACTAAAAATATTTTATGAAATGTTATATTTTTCGAGTTTTTATTGATGTCACCCCATAGTAAAATATTTATGTACTCAGAATATTTTATGGATATGTTAATGTCATACAAATTAGGAAAAAATTTTACTTTAGTAGGGTTGTGGGTACTCAGAACTGTGTACCAGAAGAGGCTATAATATCCAAGAGGGTAGATAGCTTTAAAAGGGCCATTAATTTTCTTTGGGGACTAATAAATTGACTAGGGAACAGCCTAGTCACAGCCTGTTGCTGATCATCACATTTGTATTTGTATTGCAAGAACAGATTTCCCTTCATGTCAACATTTCTTTTATTAATATCAAGTAGTTTTTCTTTTTTTTTCTTTTTTTTTTAAGAATATGATATTTAATGTTTTAAAAATATAACCTTTAAAAACATTTTATTTTTACTTTTTAATTTTATAAATGCACTTATTATGGGCAATAAACCTCCATATCACAGATAAACATCTTAAAATTTACAGCTGATGTGCTTGTTTTATAAATGCTATTACATGCATTATAATTTATTTTAACACTCATTTGATTTATTAAAATACTTACATAAACTTCACCTGATCTTACTTTTTTTTTTTTATCATTTTCACTTTAAAATATTTTACAATCAATTGTTTATATACATATTTATTAGAGATGTACCGAGTACTCGGTAACTACTCGGTACTCGGCCTACTCGGCCAATTTGCCGAGTACTCGGTACTCGGCCAAATTTTGATCAGATACTCGGCCAATACCGAGTAGTTGCAAAAAATTGAATATTGTCCAAGACAGATATTAAAATTTATAAAAAAAACACAATCACATATAATATTCTGCAATCATTTACAATTTAAATTTAAATTTTGAGAATAATGAAGTTTGTAATGCTTCAAGGGAATAAATCTTTATTTTAATGTCCCCAAAGTTAATAAAACTTATTTATTAAAAATTGTGCAAAAAAGTAAGTATAGAAAATATGGAATTTTTATATTAAAAATGTATTTTTGCTACAAACAAAAATTAGTTATAAGAAATATAAAAATACCTTTGCTTAAAAAATAAAAGGAAATAAAACAACGTTAAAAGCACAGTGCAGACACGTGTTTTGGCATTACAAGTAATTCCTTTTTCAATGCACAAAATGTGAGCTTGTTTAAAGGCATCCGACAACAATCGGATTCTTTTGTCGAATGTCTTTAGTCTTTAGCTAACATTTTATGCACTGAAAAAGACGTTCCTTGTAACGCAGAAACACGTGTCTGCAGCGTTCCTGCACATTTGTTTTATTTGCTTTTAAAAATTATTTATTTTTGGCGGACAAGAACTATAATAGATTGGTACAATTTGTTTTAATTCCAACTTGATTAATCATACCTTTTATATTTATTTTTAATTTAAAAAATAATTTTTTTGTAAAATTTTTGTCAAATATATAGATATATATATAAATATAAACAATTTTTTTAAATAATGCATGATTAAATCTCAGCAGGAATTTAGTTTTAAAAACTATTATATTTACATGGAGGTCTATACAACTATTCCTATAAGTTCAAAATTCATCACATGTGTATCGGTGGTTCTTCTTAAAACATAATTGGTACTTGGTAACTCGGCCGAGTAATGAAAGGCCGAGTACTCGGTACTCGGCTACTCGGCCAAAGTGCTACTCGGTACGTCTCTAATATTTATGTATGCTATTTTTATATTCAAATATTACTTGAATAGGGAAAAAAATCTATATAATTATTATTTTCAAACTTCAAATTTTTAACTCAGAACTTTCAGTTTACTGATGAAGTGGACAAAATAGACGAAATATACAAAATGACATTTTGTCCAAGACGGTTTTTTTAGGTCTTTTCCGGCGATTTTTTCTGGGGTGAACAAAATAAAACAGCCCTAACTAGAAATGATTGAACTTATTTATAAAAATATATTTACCTATGTTTTACGTAAGAAATAAGGGTAGATTTACACACAAATATGTGCTGTATTTTATAAAATGTTATTACAATTTTCTTTTTAAATGCTCTACTTGCTTGAAAAATGATTGCTCTGTGGAGTCATATTGATCTCCATGTACTTAAAATAACTGCTTTTTAACCTTATTTATAAGAAAATAGTTTTATATTTTTGCTTAAAAATTTTGCTTCTTGAGCAAAAGATTTTCCAAAAATGAGTTTTTACAATTTTGTTGTATTTTTCTTACAGGATTTTTGTTTGTAAAACCTTTTCATTTTTGTTGCAGTACTCTTTCTTTATCTATTTTCAGACAAAACACCTAGACACGATGCAGTTGCAGAGCTGGATAAACTGTCCGGGAGATCGAAAAAGCCTTCCCCTTTCTCTTCACCATCAGATGTGTCCTTTGGTGATGATGCCCCAGATACACCATCAATGCAGTCCTAGTACAATTTATGTTTTATAAATTACCTAAGGAGCTGTATTGAAAAAAAAAAACTGACTCTAAATATTGACATAAACAATATTTTGATACTTTATTATTTCATAAACGTCATGCATTTCTGACTTCTAGCTGCCATGTCTCTCCTCTGCAATGGGCATTGTCTTTTCTATTTAATGCTGCACAAGCGGAGCATGGTGTATTATAAAGTATCAAAAGTTTACAGACTAATTTCAGTGTTCCTAAAATTTGATGGTGCATTGAAATTTTTTGTTACATAATTCTTCTGTGATTGAATACAGCTTTATAGATTTTTAGTTTTGCATGATGCATTACGTTGGCAACTCATGGCAAATTCATTCTGTAAAATACCAGCATAAGTTATTGATAGAGGTGTGTGATAACTCTTATTTTGTTTATTTTGAAATTAATTTCAATTTAACCACTTGAGTGTGGAAACTGTGTAGAAATCTAATATTATTAAAATATATCTGTAACTTATAATATCAAAGACATTCTTTAAAAAAAGAAAATGTTGTTGTTTTTAAATGGCTAATTATATTTATTAAATTATTTTTAACTCATCATATTAAACAGTATTTTGAGGTGCAGCCCCCCCCCCCCATATTTATTTTAAAATGAATAATAAAAATGAAACTGAAAAATTGTGCGATTTTTCTCTTGGATAATATCTAATTTTCAATTTATTATATCTATTGTATCATGTAGCTCTCAATGTTGCCCAACAATGTAACACTAAAAATGGTGCCATAGTGGAACTATTGTTACAAAACTAATTTTTTGAAAGTACTTGCATGTTCCAAATTCTGAAATATTCGGCTTTTGAGCATTAATATATTTATAGTTTCAAAAGCTGTTTGGTTGAATGAATTATTTTTGAGTATTTTTGTTTTGTGTTAGTGTTTCAATAGAAATTGAATTTAGTTAATATTTATTTTTGCCTCGTATTTTGTGAAAATGTGAGGATTTAATAAGCATCTTCTTTGATACCTTTCTCAATTTACATTTGTGAATTGTTTTAACAGTTTATATTAATTATTTACCTGTTTATACATTGTTCTGGTTTTTTGTCTTGTTTTCTGTCGAGATTTATAATGAATTATTTCTTATTTGCAATATCAATATAACTTATGTTCTAGTGACTAAGCATTAAAACTCAAAACTGTAAATATGAAATTATGTGTTAAAATTTTAAAATTATCTCCTTTTTAACATATGCTGAAATATACTCAGGAAGAGGAATATTTATGATTTTGTTGTGAATAAAATATAAAGACCATCATGAACCATTTTATTATTGTTTTCATCTGTTAGCTATTCAGCTCTGTAGCCAAGTATTCTATTATCAAAACTGTGCATAATTTGAAAACCAGTATCCTCACAGTGAGAAAAACAAATTGATCTGACAATAAGTATCACAACCTGGATGATAATTCTGAATAGTGCATGCAAGGATTTCAATTTTGGGGTCCAATTTCTGCAAAACTGATGCCTATAATAAATTTATATATAAAAAAATTTTCAACCCTTCATTCAAGCTGTTCATTTTTTACCAAGTAAAGAAAGCTAGTTAATTCAATCAGTAATATTTAATGTTTTGTACTATAATCAATTCATGGGATTTTTAATGCCATTACTTTCATTTTCACAACTTATCGTTACAGGCTATATAACAAATTCAATGCATAGCAATTCTAATAACTTTAGATGTTTTTAAGAAAAACAAAATTGTTGATCAAAAACAGCAATTTGCTTTATATGTTCATTTAATTTTGGTAACTAAACCTGAACATCTCCCATGAAAAACATTTCCTACCCTGTTTATAATTGCTAACTTGTAATATTAATTGATATTGAAGCCATTAGTAAATGTGACAGTAAGTTTAAAAAATGCTGACTTAATTTTTCCTTTTTTTTTAAATTAAGAGTATGTTGATAAACAGCATATTTATTGCTGCTGAATCTCTTTAATTTCTAATATATGTTTTTTTACTGTAGCCTATACTGTCACAATTCATTCTGAAATTTTTTAATGCAAATGAAAGCAAAACATCCTTTAAAACAAATTTAAAAAACTTGCTGATACTACGATTTTAAAAGAATAAAATAAGTGAACTTTTTAAAATGTTCTCTCAAAGAAATTTTGGTAGTTATTTGAGCAATTAGGCTTTTTTTTTTTTTTTTTTCAAGTTGTAATTTTAACATGAATTCAATTTATTATTTAATGACAATTTTATAAACTTAATGCTTTTACTGCATTAAAATTCCTAATGGTAAATTGTGTCATTAAAAAAATAGTCTTGGTATTATTTTCATTTTTCTTTCCATTAGATTAGGAAAAGCATAATCAAAGAAAACATGTTGAACTTCAGATAATTTTAATTATGATGCTACTTGAATTGATAATTTCAGGAAAAGCGTAAATCCAACGGATTTCCGAATGACTTAGGCCCTTTTTGATAAAATCAATTCACTTCTCACATAAGCTTCCTTTTTTTTATATAATTCTAAAATTGGTCAATATTGCATAAATCTTCCTCATCACTTTTTGTCATATTTTTTTTTTTCTTTTTTTTACTGATAAACTTATTCTTAGTTTATCAGTAATATTCATGTATTTAACAGTACTTTTAAATTATTTTGCTTGTTTATCTTGCAACCCTTTTTTAGCAGCAACTACCAAAGGTTTAACGTATGATGATGATTATTATTTTTTTAATTTTCACATTTTTTTGTCATAAATGCTGCAATTGAAGTATTGGGGGGGGGGGGGGGTATATTGTCTTTGATCTTAATCTATTATGCTTATTGGAAAAAATCTGGACAGGAGGGGGAGTGGTTAAAAATCAAAATTGATTTGATTATTTTAGAAACGGCTAAGTCCAATGGATTGCCGTAGGACTTATGCCCTTTCTGAAATAATTGATTCAATTGTATTTACCCATTGTACTCTACTCTAGTCTTTCTAAACACATACATCGTTTCTGAATACGAACTGACACATTCAATCCAAAATGTCAGCAACTTAAATAAAGTGAAATTTGAATTAAATCATTATTATTACTTTAACTTGAAAGTTGCCCGTCATGGTATGGTGGGTGAAAATTTGCTTCTTCATTTTGAATGCAGCCCTGTTTGGTGATATTTTGGTAGTCTAAGTCTTAACCCTAACTCCAGTGGATTAATCCTTACCTCCAGTAGATAGTGGTCATTGTTGATCATTTTTAAGTTTCTTCATTCTCCTAAAATGAGTCTTACCATTAAAACAGTTAAATCACCAGATCGAGTTCAGCTTTGTCACAATAAAGCCTTTCCCTGCATATTAAACTCTACCAAATCATATTGTCAAATTATCATGCCGTGGCGCGAGTTTCATTGTTGAAACACAGGGGTTACTCGATCATCAGCTATTATTTATATGAGGATAAGATAGCTACCATAAGAAAACACCATTCATGAGAAATATAATTTCTGTTATTCTTGTGGATTTAGTTTTTCTCCTGTGATACTCTTCTGAATATTTATTTGAAAATTCGTTACAAAAATGAATATATTGTATGAAACTGTGAACATCAGTTGTAATCGAAATTTGACTTTTAATTTGTTATTGTTGTACATAATTTGAAACGTTAGTAATAAAAAAATTTTAATTCCCCTTTTTAGTATTTTTATTTTAATTACTAATTGGGACTTTCGTTAGATGCTATAGTTAAATTGACCCGTTCAAGACTGATCACTGAAATTGAAATTTAGTTTTTGAGCTATTTGCTTGCAAGTTAAAATGAAAAACTTATGGGCCTCAGGAGCCACTCGCTTTTCTTGCTATTTATTTTAAACTGGTCTCTTTTTGAGTAAAATAAGACAATGAATAAAAGTACAAATAAAAGTGTTTAAAAAGAGTTTAATACTCAGCAAACAGCTGTTTCGAGACTATCAAGAAAACATCTTCATCAGTACTTAAAAGAATGTTTCACAAAATCCCAACCAACGGTTAAGTGAGTAAGGAACACAAGATGATAAAGAATAAATATATCATTTGTGGCAAGAACTAAAAACTTTGTCAACAGAACTGAAGGGAACATCTGCACTCACGGAAAAATGTCATACAAAAAACGAAAAATTGGACAGATCATTAACCACTGGAATACAATTCTTCCATATGTTATCAGTTTCTCAAAAATCTTAAATCGTGAGTGGAAGAATAATCATGAATAATTTTGGCAGAAGAAAATCAAAAATGTTGATCGCAAAACCATTAATGTTGGGCAATAAGAGAGTGTTTGAAATGTGTTTTTTTTTTTTTGACACATTTTTCATTTTTTTATAGTACAGTAAAAATAGGGGTCGGACCCAAACATCCAAAAAAAAAAGCTAAACCTGGTGCAAATTGTTTATTACCCTCTCAATCAGAACAGGTAAAAAGTTCCACCCCATTGTGCGTCGGGTTTCGGAATGGGGGGGGGGGGCATCTAAAAATTGCTGTTTTGGGTGTTTTTCCAGAATTTTTAGAGTAAATTTAAAGTGAGAATATTATGTCATACTAAATTTAAAAGCATAAAATTAAAGGTGTTTGCCCCCTAAGGGGATGACATAACCCACCAATGCTACAGAGCCCCCTATCCCCGTAAAACGAAGCAGTACCCCCCCCCCCCATACATTTTATATGGAAATATTATTTTCTGCAAAGTTAAAGTTAGAAATCAAGTATGTCCATCTTTCAAGTGCGATGGTGCACTTCCTCCCAAAGCTACAGCACCCCTCCCCCTCCGCCAAATAAAATAATACCTCAATTCCCCCCCTCCCCTTCAATTTCAAGTAGAAGTATTATTTCATGCAAATCTAAAATGCATTAAATCAGGACTGTCCACCCCATAAGAACAGTAGCTCACCTCCCAAAACGAACTTATATACTAAAAGATCCCCCCCCCCCCTCTCTGATGGCGCACATTTGATTAAATGGTCAAAAAAATTACACTGAACTGTTTTTTGCTTTTAAATTAGTTCTCCTAAGCTTGCGCAACAAAAAGTCTTCGTTATCAAGATCTTTTTTGGAATCTAGATCCTCAGCAAAATCGTTATTGTTGCAGCTATGTCTAGCATAGTTTGTGCACATAATTGAGCACTTCAGTCCACTTTCAGACTTTTCAAACATTCACTATATCCAATGAACCCCTCAGAGGAAGCACAAGATTTGAGACGCAGAAAGTCTTCTAGAGCAGAAGGCTTGGCTGTTGTAATAGGATGCAGATTATATTTCTGTGGTGCTTTCTATGTACCCATCAAAAATGACACTAGCTTTCCCATACTTACAAGTGACCTATACACTGCATTGCTGGCGTATTTTCTTGAAGCTTGCAGATCATTACCAAAATATATGATCGAGCAGGTATCTTCCATCGATTACATATGAGGCAGTGAGAAGCAAAGGGATGTATGTGGCAAAATTAGAAATTTGGAAATAACCAGTACAAATGGTAGGTGACCCTCTCCTCTGTCTTGGGGCAAGAGATAGTACTAGTAGACTTGATAATTGCTGCTATACAGTATGATTTTTAAAAAAAATCAATGAAAGCCTACCTATGAGCTAATCTTTAAACGCGTTTTACTCAAAACTTGAAAATAACACCCCTTTGCTTCTCTCTGCCTCATATTTGACACCAGCTGTTCGTTCTGTAATGGTGGATGAATCTTTTGCTTCAGATAATAGCACTTTAACGATACAGAATTTTTTTTTCCTTCTGAAACCAGATTCATTGAATACTGATGGAGGATCAGCGCATAACTCATACTAGAAGTTTTTAGCAATTTGTTATTCCATCTTTACTGTTCATAACATTCGGTGTAAAAGATGGTTTGGGCTTACACATCTTTACAGATAGTAACTACTCTTGTAACAGAAGTTAAAAACATAACTGCTTTCCTCCTTTACAAAGAAATGCCATCATATTGATTGCCTTCCATATCCTTTAATGTTACTACCCCAACGTTAAAGGCCTCGTCACAACTCACCTTATCAGCGACTGACCAGTATCAGCAAGCAATACCAGGCCCGGACTGGCCAGGTCGGCGATCGCCGAGGGCCCTCAAATGAGGCGAAAAAAAATTGTAGCAAAAATGATTTTATAATTCTTTGATTTCCTTGTAACTATTTCAATCTGTTTCCTTATACGTTTTGCCAGGTTCCGGGCCTGATTACTGAATGGACCAACTAGGCTGTGGTCTAGGGCCCTTGCTTTTTAGGGGCTCCCCAATGCCCCAATGGCTAAAGTTGTTTTAGCTAATGACTAAAAGTAAGATTTGACTGCATAGTGGCTCCAAAAAATCTTTGCTTAGAACCTTTCTATATCTTAATCAGACCCTGTCCGGGATGCTTTTGATCACTCTTTCTAGTTTTATACAAATAGCTCACTGAGCCTAATTAAAACCAGGTAGGGCTTAGGGTTAAACATTGATTTTAGTTTAGGGGCCCCTAGAGCTTCAAATTCTCTGAATTTGTCCCGTAAACAGGGCCGGATTACCAAATAGGCAACTTAGAAATTGCCCACGGGCCCCCAACATAAATGTTCGGCCTCCCTGCAAAAAATCATCAGGGTCCCTAACCGCCCACTAGATTGCCTCCAGAAAGAAGAGAGTGGTTGTTGTTTGTTTTTGTATGCTTCAATATTTCTACCTAAATTTTGAATTAATTTGTTTAAATATTTTTACAAGTTTATTATTATTTTAAGGTTTTGACTTGTTGGGACTTTAAATCCTGATTTTTTGGATGCCCATTTCAATTTTAAGTTACATAAGCAAGTAAACAAGAGTTTCTCAGGACTTAACAGTATTCTAATAATAACTGTTTTCCTCTGTAAATTTTGTTTTTGAAAAAAGTATTCACATTGTATGGAATTCATATTGATTTGGTAAATGAATTAGCTTTCGTTCTGTACTTCTTATAAGTTTGAGGCATGTTTTTTTCGATTCGAGGGTTTTCTTTCAAATATTTTATTTTCTGTTGTCTGTTTGAAATTTTCTTTGAATTCGTTTTTGTCTCATTAATTAATTTTATTTCATTTATGTTGATGTTGATGGTATTTAAGGTTCTGTTCTGTGATGAACCAAAATTCACAGAATTTTTGTTTACCTGAACTGGTCAAAACATTTTTTCATGAAAATACATCGACCAGTTTTCACAACATTTTCGTTTAATTTTTGAATGCTTTGAATCCGTTTTTTGAATTTCATTTCATTCCTTTATTAACCCGGATGTTTAGAGGTGTTGTGTATAAAACATTAACGTCAATCTTTTGATCGAATTAAATTTTTGTTTTCACCTTTTTAGAACTGATGAGACTACCATTAAGAGATTCAGGGGTGCCCAACCCCCCTAAGAGCTAGGGTGCACCTCCCTAAATATCACAAATACCCCCCCCCCCCCAGCAAGAGCCCACCTCCCCAGAAAAGTGAAAAATACCCCTCAAAACACCCCCTAAAACTTTCAATGGTGCAGTCTGCGCCATGACCCCCTCCCCACATGGATGGGTACCCCTGAAGAGAGATTTTAAAACTTTGCAGATTTTTCATGCTTTCAGTACATATATTTTTTTTTTTTTTGTCTATTCAAAAATGTTTAAACGTCACAGTTGCACAGTTTAGCTGCTCCTGGGTTAATATGTGATGAGTTTCGTTTTTTCTTCAAATATTTGCAATTTTCAATTTTTTAAATTTCAGCAAAGGTATTAAGGGGCCGATTAAGATATCGAGGGGTCGTAGGACAAAATTTTTCTGGGAGGCCCTGTATTCAAACTCTATCTATTGGCTAAAACATAAACTAAAGTAGTTTCAGCCATTTGAGGGGCCCCTAAATATAGGGGGCCCTAAGCTACGGCCTAGTTGGCCTATTCAGTAATCGCATCCTGGAGGTGTTTAGGTGCTCGATTTATTTTTAAAAAGATTCTTTGGTTTCTCTGGCCGTGGGCCCCTTAATGGTGTGCCCCCCCCCCTCCTCCTCGCATTACGGAGTCTGCGAGTACGCAGGTCTCCAGAGTAATCCTAAAGTTGAAAAAAGTTATCTCTTGCAAATTCCAACAAATAAAATTTTAACCAACAACTTTTCTTTTCATTCCTTCCCTATTTCTCCAAGTGTACTACCGACTCAAGGCCCCCGGGGGTGTCGGCGGTACTACACAGCTTTGTCAATTAGGTTCTACGTATAGTTAAGTTACTCTGGTGACAGGAGTAAATTAGGACCCCTCGGAGAGTGATGTCAGCTTTTGTGATCCAGGCAGCTAAAAGTGCTTTTCTCCACGTATCTGCAAGTTCTTGTAGAATCAAAAAGATGAGATAAGACAAGAACTGTGGAATTTGCGTATGGATGATGGCCGTGTGAAAAAAACTCGAACAAAAGAGAAATGCAGATGTAATAAAAATAGGAGTAAATAAAAACTTCATGACTCGTTCAAGACTCAATGGGTTCACGTTGATTGCTTTAGTGCCCCATCTCTTTTTGCTTTTAAACCAGTCAATAAATGGGAAAATTGAATGCACATGGAAATCTTTCCGATAGGCTCCGACCGGATATTGGCAATAAAACTATTCCACGTGGGGTTTTGTCTTCTGCAATCTGCATTATAGTAAGACAGTTGAAGGTTTGTATTTTGCTTGCATGCAAGCCAACTATAATTTTTATTATGGAAATTAAAAGATAGATACATTGAAGCGAAATAGTGACAAGATGAAGCAAAAAAGGTAAGATCATTTTTCTACTATTAACGCATTGCTTTACGCTTAAAACAGCTTGTGATAAAAAAATCTCAGCCCCTTCCAACAGTGGCTCACTCACGGAAAGGATAAGGTGATCCCTCTTAAAGACTAAGCTCCCCCCCCCCCCATTAGGCCTAAAAATGCAGAGTTGTATATATGATTTTCAAAAATTTCCCAATCAAATAATTTGTGTTAAATTTAAATAAAATTTGCAAAAAGTCTCTAAATTAGTGTTTTGTTATACAGGGTCCATTATGAAAGTAATGAGCATAATGTTATTGTGACGCGACGATAGATGGCAGCACGGTAAAACCGGCTGGGAAATGTGCGGGATATGCCCTTTTAATGCATCCAGTCGTCAGTTGCTTTCGAGCATTGTGAGCAGAGATAAGTGCCTCCGCTTGAAGTATGTTTTCAACTTTTGTAACATAACACAATAGAGCGTTCGCTTGAACAATGATACGCCATAAAGTTTTGCGTGAGGTTTGGAAAAAATGCAACCGAAACATTCCAGATGCTGCAAGAAGCCTTCAAGGACGATTGCATTTCAAGATCACAGTCTGGGAAGTGGCACAAGGCATTCAAACAGAGCCAGGAGGAGGTCGCTGCGACGAACCCCGTAATGGATGTCCCCCCCCCCCCCGGGTGACCCCTCACCACCTTACAGTCCCTACTTAGCTTCATGTGACTTCTTTTTGTTTCCGTGACTCAAGAGAGAGAGAGAGAAGAAAGGAAAACATTGGGAAACATCCAACACCATGTTACAACGTTCCTGAGATGCATTCCCTTGGAAGAGTTTCAGGGTGCCTTTCAGGCGTAGCAAACACGTCTCCGCAAGTGTATTGATGCAGGAGGAAGTATTTTGAAGAATATTGAACATTTGTACAAATTACGATCAATAAATATTGTAACGGATTCGGCGCGACTTCCACTTTCTTGAAATGAAGACACAGTTCTTGATAAAAACACAGGATGTTTTTATCAAGATATTTACACTATGTACAGGAGAGATCGTCAACAACTGCTAAATTATTCATCAGCAATTATCACACAACACCGTAAACTCAACGTTTACACACGTATTTACTTCCAAATACGAAAACAACACAGCGAAATACCTCGCTATAAACAGAGCAAATATGCTCTCAGTTCGAAATCTCAATCGAAACTCCCTCTTTATCCAGCATAATGGTTTATATACACACCGAAAAGAGAGCTCTCAAAGATTCCAGAAAATGCTACAACGTTCTACGACTACACTTTCATTGATAAAATCAGTGAATGAAATAAGAAAAAAAAGAATAGGGGGTTCTATACTTCGGCCGAATGTTAAGGGGTTGTATATTCATTACGGGAAACTATTTACAGGTTACGTTACTACAATAATGTATTCACCTGACGTCACTGCGGGTAAAAACCCTCACTGCAGTGCATTGTGGGAACTGTAGCAGACGAAAATCCGGCACTACGCGTATAATAACACTTGCTTTTGTGTGGCTTATAAACTCCTCTATTTAAAAATGGGAGATTTTTTACGTTTTTAACTAAGAAACGCTGTAAAAGAATGATGAACGATTCATTTGATACGAAATACTTTCTTTATTATCGTATTTTCATGGGTTTAAGCCTCTTTGGTTCCTTAACACAAACATGGTGAAAACTCGAATTCTGTTTTTATTTTCTCCGTTTCTCGGCATTTTCCATGCATTCGTAAGTCTTTTTAAGCTCTAAATATGTTCATTATGCGCATGAAGTCCAGTAATCCTTAAATAAAACGAGTTTTTTTAGCACTACTGACACTGCGTGATTGGTCAAAATACCCGCAGACGGACAGCTGATGGGACCGTTGCCAAACCGTGAATAAGGTCCATTACTATTTACAGGATTTGTAACATCGCCCCCCTCCTAAGGACTGCACGTCCCGGGCAGTACAATCCCCAGAAAGGGTGCCAAACTTCTATCACAAGTTCACTATTACACACATTAAATAATAACCAATAGTGCAAAGGAAACACAATAATAACAAGAAATATTACTAAACATTAAAAGCAAAAATTATCTACAACTTTTATGTTATCAACCATTGTTGTTTACGTAATACTCATGAACTATGGCCATAGTATGGGGCTAACCGATCATAATGTACAACCCTAGGTTTTGCATTAGGTGATTTTTGGATCCTCACTACGACGTAATTCAGTCGGTTAAGGACTTTGTAGGGTCCATCCCAATGCGACTGCAACTTGGGTGAAAGACCTTTCCGTCGGATGGGATTCCATAACCAAACCTTGTCGTCTTCGTTGAATTCATGTCCAGTAGACCTTGTGTCGTATCGGGTCTTCATCTTCTCCGCCGCGATGTTGATTCGCTCTCGTGCGAAGTTATGAACGTCTTCCAACCGGGCCTGGAGATCCTGGATGTACTCCTCAGGCGATGAAGGCGCATCCGGAGGACGACCGAAGACGAGATCACAAGGTAGCCGAAGCTCTCGCCCGAAGAGCATCTGAGATGGGGCATATCCGATAGTCTCGTGGAGAGCACTGCGGTAGGCCAGCAGGAACAAAGGTAGCTTCTTGTCCCAATCCTATTGATTTCTGGATACCATAAGCGAGAGATTATTCAGGATTGTGCGGTCAAATCTCTCCACCATGCCGTCCGATTGTGGGTGTAGTGGTGTTGTCCTAGTTTTCTCAATTCCGAAAATTTGACATAGGCCCTTAAACACAGCAGAGATGAAATTCCTCCCTTGATCGGAATGAATCTGCAAAGGTGTTCTATATCTGGAGATCCAATGTTGGACTAGAGCTTCTTGATCTGGAATGGGATATGCTTCCGGCCATTTGGTGAAGTAGTCGATGGAAACAAGAATGTATTTGTTCCCATCAGCAGTTCTTGGTAGAGGACCCAGGATGTCGATCCCAATTCGTTCGAAAGGAGCTCCAACGTTGTACAGATGTAGCTTCCCTCTGCTTCTCTTCTTCGGTCCTTTACGAGCAGCACAGGCGTCACAAGAATGGCAAAACTTCTCCACGTCATCCTTCGCCTTGCTCCAGAAGAAGCGCTCCCGAACTTTATTGAGGGTCTTCAAGACACCAAAATGTCCTCCAGTCGCACTACTATGTATTTCTTTCAGAACATCTAAAATCCTTGATCGGGGAAGTAGTAACTGCCACCTAGATGTTTTGCCGTCGTCAGATTCCAATTTTCGGTGTAACACGCCGTTCCGTAAGTGGAGTGAGTTCCATAAAGCCCAGTATCTTTTTGTTGCAGGACTGAAGATGGAAACGTCCTGCCAGCTAGGTCGCCGACTGTCACTTTCCATGAACTCCAAAATTGGTTTTATGTCGGGGTCTTCAAGTTGATCTTTTCGAACTTGGTCGTCACTCCATGGATCAGGTTCTGATGATATTGGAGTCACCTGTCACCTGATAGGCGGTAGGGCTAGTCGTTCCATACTGTTTCTCGATTCGGGAACAATAGTGGCAGTTCTCAGGACAGGGTCTCCTTGATAAAGCGTCAGCATTACCGTGAGATAACCCTTTTCGATGCTTGATCTCCATGTCATACTCCTGGAGCCGCTGTATCCATCTGGCTATCTGGCCTTCCGGATTTTTGAAGTTCAAAAGCCAAGTTAACGAGGCATGATCTGTCCGAAGCAGAAATTTTCGGCCGTAGAGGTAATGGTGGAAGTGTTCTACAGCTTACACTATGGCCAGTAACCACTATGGCCAGTAACTCCTTTCTCGTGACGCAGTAATTTCGCTCCGACTTTGATAAGCATTTGCTCCAGTAAGCGATGACATGTTCATTTCCGTCAATTTCTTGGGATAAAACAGCTCCGATGCCCTCGTTGCTCGCATCAGTGTCTAGGATGAAGGATTTTTCAGGCTGAGGATAGGCGTTGATGTTAAAGCCTCCTTCAGTCGTAGAAATGCATCTTCGCATTCTTTGGACCATTCAAACTTTTGCTTGCTCTCCGTCAGCTTATGCAAAGGTCATGCAATGTTGGAAAAACCCTTTACAAACTTCCTGTAGTACGTGCAGAGCCCCAGGAAATTTCGCAGCTGATGGATGTTTTCGGGACGACTCCCAACTCTTGACCGCAGATACCTTTTCTGGATCGGTTTTGTACACCTTCAGAAGAGATGATGTGACCAAGGTAGTTCACTTCCCTGCGGAACAAATTACATTTGGACGGGCTTAACTTCAGATTGGCTTCCTTAAGCTTCTGCAGCACCTTCCTAAGATTTGCCAGATGTTCTTCGAAACTGCGTCCCACGATGATGATATCGTCTAAGTAGACCAGACAGGATTCGTAGGAAAGTCCTCTTAACACTGTCTCCATAAGACGCTCGAACGTAGCTGGTGCATTGCAGAGGCCGAAGGGCATCACTTTAAACTGCCATAAGCCTTGTCCAGTTGTAAACGCTGTCTTCTCTCGGTCATCAGGGTGTATCTCAACCTGCCAGTAGCCGCTCTTCAAGTCCAGGGTCGAAAACCACTTGTGTCCGGAAAGAGTGTCCAAGGTGTCGTCTATCCGTGGAAGAGGGTAACTGTCTTTCTTAGTGATTTCATTCAGTCGTCGGTAATCGACACAAAATCTGGTGGAGCCATCTTTCTTTCGGACCAAGACGATGGGAGAGGCCCAAGGACAGGATGAGGGTTCGATTACATCATTCTCCTTCATCTCTTTCAGGAGGGTCTCAACCTCTTCTTTCTTGGCGAACGGTAGTCGTCTTGGATGCTGTTTAATAGGGGGGTGATCTCCAGTGTAGATCCTATGCTGCGTTAAATTCGTCCGGCCCACATCCTCCGATGTAGATGAAAACAGATGCTTGAAGTCGTCCACCAATTGTTCCGCAGCAGTTCTTTGATCTTTCGTTAATGGTGCACTCCCAATTAACTTCGATGTCAAGGACTCAGAAGACACAGTCTCGGGGGAATTGATTCTTCTAATGATGCAGTTTACTGGAGTACAAGTTGCTAACACTTCACCTTTCCGGATATTCCTTGGCCTTTCACTCACGTTGGCGACTCTCACAGGAATTACATCCTTAGAAAGGTCCACAAGCGTAGATGCTACCAGCACTCCTTTTGGGTTATTGCTTAAGTTGGGGGATTCAATGAGTCCAAATCGAAAACTATTGCTTTCTTCAATGGAGCCGGGTATTAATGATTCTGACATTGAGGGAATTGATAAATCTGTTTGGGCAATTATTTGATGAGCGGATTTTACATCACTTTCTGCGGGAAAGACTGCTATGTCTTCTCTGTCGAGTGCAGCTCGTTAGTCTTGAAGTCGAGGTTGAAGTCATACTTCTTTAAAAAGTCCAATCCGAGAATGAAGGGGTCTATGATAGCAGCAACGAATGCGGTATGATGGTAAATGGCATTTCCAAACACAATTTCTAAGTTCACTTTACCTTCAATCTCGATCTTGTCACCTGTCACAGTTTGGAGGGTAACGCAGGGCGGCGTCTACAGAATGTTGAGTCCAAATTGATGAGCCACATCTGTTCTAATGATTGTCACATTGGCTCCAGTGTCGACAATCAGTTTGCAAGGATTCCCATTTACATGTGCGTAAATGAAAAGTCCATCAGTGCCACTACTAGAAGAGGAAATCTGCAGAGCTCTGGTGGTGTTGATTTCCTTCCCTCGCGTAGCTTGGCGAACCGGACAACTCCTTCGCAGGTGTCCTTCACTACCGCATTTCCAGCACTACTGCTCTTGTTTCTTTTGGGCTGTTATGCTGCTCAGATTTCTTGCCAAGTCACCGAGTTGTCTCTCAAGTTCAGCGAGGTGGGACGACCTGGAATCAAACTCATCAGCTTCCTGAGTCCGGATTAAATGGCGATCCACACGGGTTGCTTCTTGGGCGGCCTCGTATCTCATCGCATATACCAAAGCGGATTTCAGGTCGCTTACATTCGCCATCCGGAGGGCCTTCTGGATCTCAGGATTCCGAACTCCGTCGATGAAGCAGTTGAGTGCCAGGTTGTCTCGAACATCCGCAGGACAATTGCAAAAAGCGAGATGCGAGTCTCTCGACGTCCGCCGCTAGCTCTTGCAGGGTTTCCCCGGTTTTCTGGAAACGGGACTTCAACTGGAGTCGGCTGAAATCTTTCTGGCACTTCTCACCGAAGCGAAGCTCCAACGCAGATGTGAGGGCGGCGAAATCCAGGCGCTGGCCGTCCGGAAGGGTCTGAAGAATGTCCGCTGCGTCACCTCTCAGGGATGCTGCAAGATGGCAGTCCTTGGTAGCAGAGTCCCATCCGTTCGCTTCCGCCACTATCATGAACTGAGTTTTGTAAACCTGCCACGAAGTTTTCCCATCAAATGTGGCAAGTTTAATGGACGGTCGAGCAACCGATGTGGGAGCGCCAAACTGTACAGAGCTGCTTTCCGCGGTCGCCAATCTCCTTTCCAGGTCTCTAAAGATGTCTTCTTTAAGTTGATGAAATTTTCTATCTTCTTCTTCCAGTTTATTTTCTACAGCATTGCATCGGCCTTCAACGGTACTTAATTTTTCTTCAAATTTCTCTTCGATTTTATTTTCCACTGCGATGAATCGGCCTTCAACTGCCTCAAACTTTCCTTCAATAGCATCAACTCGATGCTCTATCTCATTAAATTTATTTTCCATCACAGTCTTTACCGAAGTAAGATCGTTTTTAATTTCCTCTGGGTTAGAAACTAGGTCATTTTTCAGCACCGTTAAATCACTTTTCAATTGGTTTTGATTAGCCGCCATATCATTTTTTAATTGTTCTTGATTAGCTGCCAAACTTGCAGTCAAGTCACTTTTTTATTGTTCTTGATTAGCCGCCATATCACTCTTCACAGAGGTGATTGCGTCAAGAAGTTGTTTTAATTGTTCATCCATTGCACGAGTAATCACCATAAAAATAAAGTCATAATTCAAAAAAAGTCTTCATGAAAAAATGTCCAAAGTCACACTTACTGCAAGAAAGTCCTGAAGTAGCCCCACGTTGGGCGCCAATTGTAACGGATTCGGCGCGACTTCCACTTTCTTGAAATGAAGACACAGTTCTTGATAAAAACACAGGAGCTTTATTTACACTATGTACAGGAGAGATCGTCAACAACTGCTAAATTATTCATCAGCAATTAAGCAATTATCACACAACACCGTAAACTCAACGTTTACACACGTATTTACTTCCAAATACGAAAACAACACAGCGAAATGCCTCGCTATAAACAGAGCAAATTCGCTCTCAGTTCGAAATCTCAATCGAAACTCCCTCTTTATCCAGCATAACGGTTTATATACACACCGAAAAGAGAGCTCTCAAAGATTCTAGAAAATGCTACAACGTTCTACAACTACACTTTCATTGATAAAATCAGTGAATGAAATAAGAAAAAAAAGAATAGGGGGTTGTATACTTCGGCCGAATGTTAAGGGCTTGTATATTCATTACGGGAAACTATTTACAGGTTACGTTACTACAATAATTACTATTTACAGGATTTGTAACAATATATTTTGCCAGTAAATGCTCATTACTTTCATAATGGACCCTGTATGATGCTAAGATCCAATGTAGAAGTAGAAGACGAATAATATAAACACGATTATAATTTTTAATTTGTGTATTGTCTATCAAGTTGTTATTTACTAAGAACTCACTTTTAATATTTTAAAAGCTAGTTTTGATTTTATATTTTTAATAATTAGTTTTTCCCGTGCGGGAAAAACATAGTCTTTCCCCGGACGGTAAATACCGGTGGTGGGAAAAACCTTTCCAACCCTGGCCCTGCATCACAATCCTTCTCCACACAGTCTCCGCTTGCAAGATAAGTAAAGTTTAAAAAAAATAAAATAATAATAAAGGAAAAACGTTAAGTTCAGAAATAATGATAAATAAAATAACGCACCTTTAGTAGATTTTGTAAAAATGGTATGGAATTTCGTTCTGCTAAAGGGTAAGGCAAGTAAAACTTCAAACACATGTTTTTTATACATAAATTTAACTTTAGTTTTATTATTTAACATGTCCAAAAAGAAAAAGCAATTTTTGAAAAAATAACTTTCTCACATTTTCGCGGGAAAGGCTCCCGGAACCCCCATACTAGGGGGCCCCTTTCCAGTACCTAGACGACCACCACAGAAGGAGCCAGTCCGGGCCTTGAGCAATACCACTACCAACTTGAGTCAATACACCGAGGTTTAGGTGGCCCCAGGTTAATGGTGAATTAGGCGGAAAGAGAGGGAAGAAACTTCTGGTGGCTTTACGGATTGTGATCTCCAAACTGAGAGACAAAAAGGTGTAAATATTTAGCATTCTACTGTTGTATTGCTCATTGCTCTCATCAAGACTTGTTCTATCTTTGAATCACTACAGGTTCTGGACCACCCGAATTTGTCACTTCGTTAGATCGTTGGATAACTGATGTTTTAGCTGATGTTTGATGTGATGAATTTTTTTTTTATCGCATAATGTACTCTAAAGTTTCAGATAGTGTTGCAAGTACATGTGTACATATTTAGCATAATTCACATAGCCTGCTGCGTAAAAGAGAGGCAGCTTGGTGTTTGCAAATGAGAACCCCCACCGACTTAGAGGGTGCAAAATTGCAGCATTGCCCATCTCACTATTGGCAATTTTGGTTTGTTCCCCCTTACGGTGATGGCAAAAGATTGTAGAAAAGTTGAAGCAAATGATTCAAGAAGTAAAGAAACTTTAGTCAATTTTTATGCTGCATACGAATTTGGTTTTCTAGCGCTCTTAACAGTTTAATAACTCCAGTCACAAATAATTTGGTTACTGAACTCGCTTAGATCTTTTAGAATTATCCTTCTGACATTACTATATCATTGTGTGGCATTTTGTACTTTGGAAAAGTTGAAATCAGGGAAATTTTTTCGTTGATTTTAGAATGCAAATTCAGGGTCCCCTCCCCCCCCCCACAAAAAAAAGCGATGGCGCACCCCTTAAGTGTGACAAAGTACCCATCCAGAATAAAAGCCCTCAAAAAAGAAAGAAATACCCCCTTGAAAAAACTGCCTTAAAAATTCCAATGACGCAAATCTGCTACATGGACCCCCACCCCATTCCCCCCCTACCTGTGCACTCCTGTTAATTAAAATTTTTTTCCTGTGAGAGTTTATTATTTTACTATTACAGAGTGGTTTCTGCGAGGTTTGAGAAATTTTTTTAACTAAAAGAAATTATTTTTATTTAAATAGAGGATTATTTCGTCCCCCCCTCCCCCCAAACCCGACGCGCAAAGTGCTGGGACTTTTTACCCCTTCTTGCTGGAAGGGTAAGAAGTAATTTGCAACAGGTTTCACCTTTTTTTTTTTTTTGGGATGTTTGGGTTTGACCATTTTTTGGCCTAATTTTACTGTACTATTATACGGAACTTGAAAGCACGTCTTGTCTTGATGGTGTAGGCAATCCTCACTGACAGGAGATGCTATAAGTACCCCTCTGTCAAGTCCTGGAATGTGGTGTTTAAGGTACGAAAATTGCGGTTTATTAATGGAAAAAGTAGGCAAAAAATTCATCTTTTTCAGGATTTTAGCTGTTTGATGACTAATTCTGGGAGAGGAAGGGTAACAGAGTGCTACAATAATTCTCCGGAGCCAGTGTTTGATTATTAGTCGTTGAATTATTGAAGTGCCTTGAAATGAAATCGACACCAGTATAGAATCCCCAAACTAATTTTTAATCTGAAGCCATAAAACGTTTATATCTTTGATGATCAAAGGATGAGAAGGAAGGATCTCTAAAAATGCTTCATAACTATAGGAATTGTAAAAATGCAATTTTTGATGTTCAGTTTCTCTTCAGGCCCATCATTTGGGGAGACTAGGGTCAGTTCCCCAAGAAGATTTCAGAAACATTACGTTAATATGCATCTGTGTATATCTTTTTTCTACATAATATATTGAATGTATACCATTTATCCACCACCCCCCACCTGGAAAATTTTGAAATAACAAGTTTGTTGAATTCCCAGCCAAAAAATGATGCAACAATTAAAAGAAGACACACGTGTGTGGGTGGGTGTGGCAAATCTGGTAAGGTTAGCATTTCAACTGTAAGATAAATTTAATACAGAAAAGGTATTTTGTGTGCAATTTATTGCTTTGAAGGAAAGATATATTTTGCACATTCAGAGGAAAAGCATGTAAGAGAAGGGGGGGGGGGGTATGAAGTGAAAAGGGGGACGCTTGAAACTAGCGTGAACACTGAGATCTCAGGTCTATTGTACTATCCCCGCTTAGTCTACTAAAGGAGCCCAGTAACAGAAATAAATTTCAGCAGTTGCCTAACCGAAATTCTAGGCAGTTCCCAGGGATCTACATAGTGGTATCCCAAGTGTTCAACTCTTTGCGCAGAGTAGCAGACACATTCACATAGCAAATGAATTGAACTTTCATCAGCCATATTCACCAAATTCCAAGCTACGCTTACTCTTTTGAACACTAGGTGGCAGGGCTGCACGGGGTCACTCAAAACTTCCGGCGGAAGTCTTATTTGTATTGCTTCTTACGACGAATTGCTCTGTTTACGTATCTGTAATTTGATTGAATTTTTTAAACTAATCATGAATTTCAAAGGCGCAAAATTTTCGTAAAAAGAGGGGATGTTGTTCTGCTTTCGGGTACAGCATGAGGACAGGAGCAAATAAGATGTCAGAAATAAAGATGTTCAAATTTCTAAAGGTCCTGATCGTCGAATCAAAGCCAATGCTTTAAAGTGAAAGGATTGAATCTTAATGAATATTATGTAGTAAACAAACTTTGTGCGAGGTATTTACGAGCTGGAAACATTCACCTTAATTTCATCAAGAACTGTGTCTTCATTTCAAGAAAGTGGAAGTCGCGCCGGATCCGTTATAATTTGGCGCCCAACGTGGGGCTTCTTCTGGACTTTCTTGGAGTAAGTGTGACTTTGGACATTTTTTTCATAAAGACTTTTTGAATTTGAACTTTATTTTTATGGTGATTACTCGCGCAATGGATGAACAATTAAAACAACTTCTTGACGCAATCAACTCTGTGAAGGGTGATATGGCGGCTAATCAAGAACAATTAAAAAATGATATGGCGGCTAATCAAGACCAATTAAAAAATGAATTGACTGCAAATCAAGTACAATTGAAAAACGAATTGGCGGCTAATCAAGAACAATTGAAAAATGAATTGGCGACTAACCAAGAACAATTAAAAAATGAATTGGCGACTAACCAAGAACAATTGAAAAATGAATTGGCGACTAACCAAGAACAATTGAAAAATGAATTGGCGACTAACCAAGAACAGTTAAATAGTGATTTAACTGCTAAAATTACTACAAGTCAAGATGAAATAAAAAGTGACCTAACGTCGATGAAAACCATGATGGAGAATCAACTAACCGCCATGGGAGATAAAGTTGATGCTTTGGAAGAAAAATTTGATACTGTGGAAGAGCGTATCGCCAATGTGGAAAGTAAGTTGGAAGAAGAAGACAAGAAATTTATTCATTTAAGGAAGAAATAATTAAAGACATGGAAAGGAGATTGGCGACCGCGGAAAGCAGCTCTGTACAGTTTGGCGCTCCCACATCTGTCGCTCGACCGTCCATTAAACTGGCCACATTTGACGGGAAAAGTTCGTGACAGGTGTACAAGACCCAATTCATGATAGTGGCGGAAGCGAACGGATGGGACTCTGCTACCAAGGCCTGCCATCTTGCAACATCCCTGAGAGGTGACGCAGCGGACATTCTTCAGACCCTTCCGGACAGCCAGCGCCTGGATTTCGCCGCCCTCACATCTGCGTTGGAGCTTCGCTTCGGTGAGAAGTGCCAGAAAGATTTCAGCCGACTCCAGTTGAAGTCCCGTTTCCAGAAAACCGGGGAAACCCTGCAAGAGCTTGCGGCGGACATCGAGAGACTGTCTCATCTTGCTTTTTGCGACACTGTCCTGCGGATTTCGAGACAACCTGGCACTCAACTACTACATCGACGGGGTTCGAGATCCGGAAATCCAGAAAGCTCTACGGATGGCGGATGTCAAAGACCTGAATTCTGCTGTTGTGTATGCGATGAAGTTGGAGGCCGCCCAACAAGCAACCCGTGTGAATCGCCATCCCATCCGAACTCTGGAAGCTGATGAGTCTGATTCCAGGTCGTCCCATCTCGCTGAACTTGAGAGACAACTCGGTGACTTGGCAAGACATCTGAGCAGCATAACAGCCCAAAAGAAACAAGAGCAGAAGTGCTGGAAATACGGTAGTGAAGGACACCTGCGAAGGAGTTGTCCGGCTCGCCAAGCCACGTGAGGGAAGGAAATCACCACCACCAGAGCTCTGCAGATTTCCTCTTCTAGTAGTGGCAGTGATGGACTTTTCATTTACGCACATGTAAATGGGAACCCCTGCAGACTGATTGTCGACACTGGAGCCAATGTGACAATCATTAGGACAGATGTGGCTCGTGAATTTGGATTGAAACTGCTGTGGACATCGCCACGCGTAAGTCTCCAGACTGTGACAGGTGACAAAATCGAGATTGACGGTAAAGTGGACTTGGAAATAGTGTTTGGGAATGCCACGTACAATCATACGGCATTCGTCGCTAATATCACGGACCCCTTCATTCTCGGATTGGACTTTTTGAAGAAATATGACTTCACTCTCGACTTCAAGACTAATGAGCTGCACTCGATGAGAGAAGACATAGCCGTTTTCCCTGCAGAAAGTGATGTAAAATCCGCTCATCAAATAATAGCCCAAACAGATTTATCGATTCCCTCAAGGTCAGAATCATTAATACCTGGCTCCATTGAAGAAAGCAATAGTTTTCGATTTGGACTCATTGAATCCCCCAACTTAAGCAATAACCCAAAAGGAGTGCTGGTAGCATCTACGCTTGTGGACCTTTCTAAGGATGTAATTCCTGTGAGAGTCGCCAACGTGAGTGAAAGGCCAAGGAATATCCGGAAAGGTGAAGTGTTAGCAACTTGTACTCCAGTAAACTGCATCATTAGAAAAATCAATTCCCCCGAGACTGTGTCTTCTGAGTCCTTGACATCGAAGTTAATTGGGAGTGCACCATTAACGAAAGATCAAAGAACTGCTGCGGAACAATTGGTGGACGACTTCAAGCATCTGTTTTCATCTACATCAGAGGATGTGCGCCGGACGAATTTAACGCAGCATAGGATCTACACTGGAGAACACCCCCCTATTAAACAGCATCCAAGACGACTACCGTTCGCCAAGAAGGAAGAGGTTGAGACCCTCCTGAAAGAGATGAAGGAGAATGATGTAATCGAACCCTTATCCAGTCCTTGGGCCTCTCCCATCGTCTTGGTCCGAAAGAAAGATGGCTCCACCAGATTTTGTGTCGATTACCGACGGCTGAATGAAATCACCAAGAAAGACAGTTACCCTCTTCCACGGACAGACGACACCTTGGACACTCTTTCCGGACACAAGTGGTTTTCGACTTTGGACTTGAAGAGCGGCTACAGGCAGGTTGAGATACACCCTGATGACCGAGAGAAGACAGCATTTACAACTGGACAAGGCTTATGGCAGTTTAAAGTGATGCCCTTCGGCCTCTGCAATGCACCAGCTACGTTCGAGCGTTTTATGGAGACAATGTTAAGAGGACTTTCCTACGAATCCTGTCTGGTCTACTTAGACGATATCATCATCGTGGGACGCAGTTTCAAAGAACATCTGGCAAATCTTAGGAAGGTGCTGCAAAAGCTTAAGGAAGCCAATCTGAAGTTAAGCCCGTCCAAATGTAATTTGTTCCGCCGGGAAGTGAGCTACCTTGGTCACATCATCTCTTCTGAGGGTGTACAAACCGATCCAGAAAAGGTATCCGCGGTCAAGAGTTGGAGTCGTCCCGAAAACATCCATCAGCTGCGAAATTTCCTGGGGCTCTGCACGTACTACAGGAAGTTTGTAAAGGGTTTTTCCAACATTGCACGACCTTTGCATAAGCTGACGGAGAGCAAGCAAAAGTTTGAATGGTCCAAAGAATGCGAAGATGCATTTCTACGACTGAAGGAGGCTTTAATATCAACGCCTATCCTCGCCTATCCTCAGCCTGAAAAATCCTTCATCCTAGACACTGATGCGAGCAACGAGGGCATCGGAGCTGTTTTATCCCAAGAAATTGACGGAAATGAACATGTCATCGCTTACTGGAGCAAATGCTTATCAAAGTCGGAGCGAAATTACTGCGTCACCAGAAAGGAGTTACTGGCCATAGTGAAAGCTGTAGAACACTTCCATCATTACCTCTACGGCCGAAAATTTCTGCTTCGGACAGATCATGCCTCGTTAACTTGGCTTTTGAACTTCAAGAATCCAGAAGGCCAGATAGCCAGGTGGTTACAGCGGCTCCAGGAATATGACATGGAGATCAAGCACCGAAAAGGGTTATCTCACGGTAATGCTGACGCTTTATCAAGGAGACCCTGTCCTGAGAACTGCCACTATTGTTCCCGAATCGAGAAACAGTATGGAACGACTAGCCCTACCGCCTATTAGGTGACAGTGACCCCAACATCATCAGAACCTGATCCATGGAGTGACGACCAAATTCGAAAAGATCAACTTGAAGACCCCGACATAAAACCAATTTTGGAGTTCATGGAAATTGACAGTCGGCGACCTAGCTGGCAGGACATTTCCATCTTCAGTCCTGCAAAAAAAGATACGGGGCTTTATGGAACTCGCTCCATTTACGGAACGGCGTGCTACACCGAAAATGAGAATTGGACGACGGCAAAACATCTAGGTGGCAGTTACTACTTCCCCGATCAAGGATTTCAGATGTTCTGAAAGAAATACATAGTAGTGCGACTGGAGGACATTTTGGTGTCTTGAAAACCCTCAATAAAGTTCGGGAGCGCTTCTTCTGGAGCAAGGCGAAGGATGACGTGGAGAAGTGGTGCCATTCTTGTGACGCCTGTGCTGCTCGTAAAGGACCGAAGAAGAGAAGCAGAGGGAAGCTACATCTGTACAACGTTGGAGCTCCTTTCGAACGAATTGGGATCGACATCCTGGGTCCTCTACCAAGAACTGCTGATGGGAACAAATACATTCTTGTTTCCATCGACTACTTCACCAAATGGCCGGAAGCATATTCCATTCCAGATCAAGAGGCTACCACCGTAGCAGAGACTCTAGTCCAACATTGGATCTCCAGATACGGAACACCTTTGCAGATTCATTCCGATCAAGGGAGGAATTTTTATCTCTGCTGTGTTTAAGGGCCAATGTCAAATTTTCGGAATTGAGAAAACTAGGACAACACCACTACACCCACAATCGGACGGCATGGTGGAGAGATTTAACCGCACGATCCTGAATAATCTCTCGCTTATGGTATCCAGAAATTAACAGGATTGGGACAAGAAGCTACCTTTGTTCCTGCTGGCCTACCGCAGTGCTGTCCACGAGACTACCGGATATGCCCCATCTCAGATGCTCTTCGGACGAGAGCTTTGGCTACCTTGTGATCTCGTCTTCGGTCGTCCTCCGGATGCGCCTGCATCGCCTGAGGAGTACATCCAGGATATCCAGTCCCGGTTAGAAGACGTTCATAACTTCGCACGAGAGCGAATCAACATCGCGGCGGAGAAGATGAAGACCCGATACGACACAAGGTCTACTGGACATGAATTCAACGAAGGCGACAAGGTTTGGTTATGGAATCCCATCCGACATAAAGGTCTTTCACCCAAATTGCAGTCGCATTGGGATGGACCCTACAAAGTCCTTAACCGACTGAATGACGTCGTAGTGAGGATCCAAAAATCACCTAATGCAAAACCTAGGGTTGTACATTATGATCGGTTAGCCCCATACTATGGCCATAGTTCGTGAGTATTACGTAAACAACCATGGTTGATAACATAAAAGTTGTAGATAATTTTTGCTTTTAATGTTTAGTAATATTTCTTGTTATTATTGTGTTTTCTGTATCTGTTAGTTATTAATTAATGTGTATATTTGTAAACTTGTGATAGAAGTTTGGCACCCTATCTGGGGATTGTACTGCCCGGGACGTGCAGTCCTTAGGAAGGGGGCAATGTTACAAATCCTGTAAAAAGTAATTATTGTAGTAACGTAACCTGTAAATAGTTTCCCGTAATGAATATACAAACCCTTTCCATTCGGCTAAAGTATACAACCCCCTATTCTTTTTTTATTCACTGATTTTATCAATGAAAGTGTAGTTGTAGAACGTTGTAGCATTTTCTGGAATCTTTGAGAGATTTCTTTTCGGTGTGTATATAAACCGTTAGCGATGGATAAAAAGTTAGTTTCAATTGAGAATTAGTATTGAGAGTGTATTAGCTGTGTTTATTACGAGGCATTTCGCTGTGTTGTTTTCGTATTTGGAAGTAAATACGTGTGTGACCGTTGAGTTTACGGTGTTCTGTGATAATTGCTTAATTGCTGATGAATAATTTAGCAGTTGTTAACGATTTCTCCTGTACATAGTGTAAATAAAGCTCCTGTGTTTTTATCAAGAACTGTGTCTTCATTTCAAGAAAGTGGAAGTTGCGCCGGATCCGTTACAATATTATACACTAATATGCTTTGAATGTGGACGTAAAACATCTTTAACATTTCTAGCGAATCAGGAGTGCCCACAGGAGGGGATAATGGCGCAAGTTGCGTAATCAAAAGTTTTTTTTTTTTGGGAAGGGGGATTGTTTTAATGTTTTTATTTATTTTTTTTTGAATTTGATTAATTTTTAATGATTTTTTTAAATTTAAATTTATTGATTAATTTTTAATTTAAATTGTTTATTTCATTTCATTTTGTTTATAATTTATTTCATTTATTTATTTAGTGTATGTGTGTGTATGTATGTCATTGGCGTAGCACAGAACTTTTCTGATAAAATAATCAAAATAGCAATTAAAATTAAATAAATTAAAAAATAAATACAATAAAAAAGAGAGCAAAAACAAATGAAAAATTTTAAAAAATGGAAAGAGGATTGAGAAAAATAAGGGGGGGGGGGATTTGTGCCATTGAACTTGGGGGGGATGGGCACCCCTGAAACGAATTAAATACTAAACCCAATATAACATCACTGAGATATTATAAAATGAACGGTTTTAATTAGGAACATTGTCATACTGATTATAACACGAGGGCAAGGCTATTAAATAAACCCATACCTCATTTGAGTTTTTATAAATTAATTTATATTTTCGCTGTAAAATGTCATGTAATTAGGAAAATCATAACATCATAACACATAAGTTTTATTGAAAAATTCAGAAACTCTGACCTGGATCTACGTACCCGCAGACTAGGGACGTATCCACAGGGGGGGGGGGGAGCGGACCACTCCCCCGAATCGTTTTGCAACGTAAAACGGAAGAAAGGATTTTTTAAAGTCTTAACTGGGTAACTATTAAACGAGTGAAAATTTGAAGAAATGCAGAATAAGCAATTAGTTCTCATTAGCTGCAAAGCAAACTTAAAATTTCGACACTTATTAGGGCTTCCTGCTCTCTTTCCCAATTCAATTCAGAGCCGTCCAGGACCAAGGCAGGTGCTCGGTCAGTTTGGTAGACTTCCCCTCCTCCCCGAAAAACTCTTATAAAACTTACAGTACGCCAATTTTGGGACTCCTCAAGGGTCGAGCCCCTAGTTTCCGATTAGGCAATACGTGTCTGATTACCAAGATGCGCCTAATTCAGTTCCTTCCTGCCTAAAAAATGCAAAAAGACGATTCTCGCGTTTTTGTGAACTCAATTATTGTTGTGTGCATAACTTTTAAAAGGTTTTGTTTGCCTATTTTTCTTCATATTTGTAGTCTCAATTACCACCATATAAGGCCTCAAAATACAGATTTTTATATCTCTTTTTCGAAAATTTTCCCGGGGGAGAAACCCAAGGAAACCCTGAAATTATGCATGTTCTACATCCCATTTAAAGGGCCACTCTCCTGTTACCCGGTGAATTAAAGATAATAAGAAATTAAAATAAAAACAGCGGGGAGCATTAAAAAATGTGTGTTTGTGTGTGTGTGTGTGTGTGTGCTAGGGCAATGTTCGAAAAGAGCGATAACGAGCCCCTCCCGAAAAAAAAATTCTGGATACGGTCATACCGCAGTCCCCACAACACTAAAAGACCGACGGCCCAAGAAACCAAGAAAAAATCAAAAAATAAAAGAAATCTTCACATAAATTTTAAAGGATTTAAATATTTTTGTAATGTTTTAGTAAAAAATTCAGGAAAATTAAACGCATACTACGCATCAAGAACAAAAGCGAATCTTAACTAATAGGAGCCGACATTGAAATTACAAGAATTTTTGAATTTCGGGAGAGGGGAGCAATGTTAATTTATGGGAGACTTGTTTCTTTGCTGACATAATTCATAAAATCGGGTTTAAAAAGCCCACATAACTATCTAGGAGGTAGAAATATTTAAGCAGTTAAAAATATACAACAATCACTCTTTTCATTATTAAGGGGGGGGGGGGGGGAGGGGGAGGTGAGCAATCCCGTAGGCTATTATGGGCATTGCTGATTTTTTTGCAGGAGGGCCCAAAATTTTCAGATCTGGGTCAGCAAAAACTATTTCTTTGCGAATCAGTTACAGATTTGTTTTTAAAGCCATGATGCAGTTGAGGTGACATTTTGAAACTACCTGCTGTTTCTATTAATATAATTGTTTTACAAAGAAACTACCATGTGAGAGTGTTCTTTCATTTTGCATTTTTATGAGCTGAAAAAGAAATCTATTATTTTGAAAATAGATTCTTGATAGAAACAACTGTTTTAAGAACGTCTACATATTTTTTAAAAAAATTATTGATTCCATCAAAGAAGAATTAATGGACGAATCGTGGTATTACGTTCCCTTGAATTCGAAGCGAGTAAAAATGTTTTTATTCAAAATATGCTGTGTATGTTTGGTGGTCTTTTTAAGCAAAAAAAAATTATGTTATACGGAAGTCAATTAAAAATAATTAATGAATTAATTTATCCTTTTTTTTGGGGGGGGGGCATGGTTTGTAGATATTTTTTCCTGCTAAGTTTTCGGAAGAAACACGTTGCATTGTTTGAAGCTTTTGTTAATAAATAGTTTAAACTAAATTTTATTTCACACCCATGTATTAAAAAAAAAGATAATGAATGCTGTTTAATGGATAATTGATTTACGTTTTTTTTTCCGGTAAAGGTAAGCGGTAACCACTTTTATAGTTTGGACTTTTAATTGGGTGATTTCATCTTGAGGTGGATTTAAATCAAAATTCATAACTCATGTGTGTGTTTTAAGTAGTTATCATAGTTATCATATTAACAATAGAACATGAAGCATTTCACGTACGACAAGAAAATATATGCAAAGATAATTCCCAAAATTATGCAAAGTTAATTCCTCCTGAAACACTCACAAACTTTTTTTTTTAGGTTTTTATTTTTTCAAGAAAAATTTGTTTTACAGCTGTTTGAAAATAGAACGGAAAATTGTTCAAATCAAAACACATTATCTATTTCTCATCAAAAGCTCTTTCTTACAAAGTTTTATTGAAGCTAATTCGCCTCTAAGTTCAAAATTTATATTTGCCTTGAAGTTTTTTTTTGAACTGTTCAAAACTGAACAAAAAATTGTTCAAATAAAAAATAAAATGTGGGAATGAAGTGTCCTCTTTCGATCAAAAAAAAAAAAAAAATTGTTCAAATTGGACCGTTCACTCAAAAGTAATAGGGGGACAGAACAGACAGACATTTTCCCCCATCTCAATACCCTACTTTGAATTTTTTAATTTTTCGATATTAATTTATCTATTTTATTTATTTTTGACTTTTTTTTTTGTTTGTTTTTCGCAATGTATTTTTTAAGTTGCAGAAAGCCTTTGATGATATTTTCTTCTTTCTCTGACTTTTAGTGGGAAAGTAAGCTAAAAATGAAAATATACAAATGTGCGCAGATTTAAATTGTATATTTAATTCAAACTTTTTTAAATTTGATTTAAATTTTAATTTTTTAATATGTTTTTTACGAAAATTATAGGTTTTTTTTTTTCAAATCTTAAACTGAAGATCATATTGCTTTTTTAAGAAATGAAATCAATCCCTTTACTTACCCTATGCTTCAAATAATTCTTAAAATAAAAAAATAAAAAAAAAATTAATTGATATTATTAAAATATGTTTTTATTGCTTTATTATTAATTATTTTTTATTAGTTTAAAATCATAAATTAATTTTAATAGCTAAACTATTAATTTATCCCAAAAATTAATGTAAGAAAATATAATTAAAATAATTAGAAAATCACTTGCAAAATGCGTGATAAAAATATATCAAAATATATATAAATCGAAATGCGTGATAATACCAATTTTATTTAAAAAAAATCAACTTTCATGGTATTCGTATATGAAAAGAATGTTATACCTATCTCATTAAAAAAAAAGTATATCCGTTATGTCATTAAAAACTATTTAGTCGATACGTTATGTTGTAACAGGTTACAGAAAATTGTTTTTCATAGTCTATTTTCAACAAAAAAAAAAGAAAAACGAAACTTAATTTCGCTCTTCGCGACGCGGCAAACGAATAAACAAAACTTGGCGACAAAAATATCTTCAAGATTGAGCTGCGTTTTGTAAAGTACTTAAAAGAATTCGTTGGCCACAGAAAAAAATCAATCCTGGTAGCTCAGAAAATGAAGAATTTTTAATCATTTATTGAGTGTGTAACTTTCGAAAAGATTAAAATAAACGTTCTGCCTGCATTTAAAGTCGAGCAAAATTCCGTAGGACTCCATGGTTAAGAGTGTCCTCTCGGATGGGGTAGGGGCGTTTCCTCTAGGGGGGTTGCTGGCCTTCATTTCCTCCACGAGCGGCGGCGGGGTGTAAGCCTTCCAGTTCTATTGAGTTCAGTGGTGCAAGACCGTCGCCAAGGGGGCCGTAGGGGTGCTACACCAGCCTAGTTTTTCAGAAATGGGGCCGCCAATTTCATTTTAGTAATGCTATAAAAAACAGAAAAACAAGGGCAGTATTTAAAAGTTAAAATACTTTTGCAATTTTTCAATTTCATCTATGAATTGCAATTCACAATTACTTTATTTATGAATGGAAATTCACAATTGTTATGAATTGTAGTTCATAACAATTACAATAAACGTGACGATTGCAATAAGAGTTTTTCAATAAAGCTTTAACATAAAATGCAATCTTAAAACACAATTTGGAGCATCCAAAATACTGTATTATAAAGATTATTTAAGTAAAGGCCTCCTTAATGTGCGTTTCTAATTTTTTTTTTCTGAAAAATAAAATATTCAGTTTCTCTCACTCAATATCCCTCGAAGGGTTGAAATCCACGGTTGAAGACCCTTCAGTTTAAAAATGATTATATAAAAAAATATAATTCTCAGGTGCCGACGGCACACCGACCTTTTCAACCATTTACCTTACCTATTTTTTTAATGAAAAATATCATCCTGAAAATCCGAGTTATGCATATAAAAAATTACACAGCCCCCCCCCCCCCCCCGAAATATGGTTTAACTAGGAGAAAAATTAAAATATAGCGAAAGAGATTTAAAATAATGAAATTAATAGTCACACCAGTAGTTCTAAGTGTTTGAATGTAAAAATCGTGTATGAATTGAAAATTGAAACAAAACTTTATCAAGAGGTAAAGAAGGAATGATATCTTCTTACTACTATTATATATGCGAAAGTTTGTCTGTATGGATGTTGGATGTATGGATGTTTATTACTCTTTCACGCAAAAACTACTGAACGGATTTTGATGAAACTTTACAATAATATAGCTTATGCATCAGAATAACACATAGGGTAGTTTTCGTCCCGTTATGGGGGGCAAAACCCCCTTAGGGGAGCAATAAAATACAATTTTCGTATAAATTCTCTAACATAGGGATGAAAAAATACTTGCACATATTTACATTATATGTCCATCGAAAGCTCTGATTTTTCTGCTGAAGATGGCACCTATTCAAAATTTCTAAGTAGAATAAAAAACGAGTTATGAGCTTTTTAGTTCCATGTTCGAAGGCTTTCCTAAACTCAATACAGTATTTAGTGCATCATCTCAACTCCCTGTCGATAGCGACAATTGTTGCATTGTTGACTATCTTTGCTTTTCGTGACTGTTCAAGGCTTTTCTCAAGTCAAATCTTGAAGTAAGATTTTTGCACAAGATGGGCAAATAATATATGATTTGGCTGATCATTTTCCATTTAAACGGAACTTTAATGTAATTAATGGTTTTTATTATTATTTATGCTGATTGAACACTTACTCATTATCCAATCAACCAGCAGATAGCCAAACGTTTTGCAGAAAGATTTCTGTAGCTGATGCATTTGGCAGTTTTTTTCAACGTCGCTGTTTTTTGAAGCCGAAGACTACGTCATAATGTTTCTCAGCTTTCACCATGTAAACAAAATATCGCCAATCAAAGAATCTTTAAAAAACTTTTTTTACTATGTGTTAAATAATCCAGCAACTAAATTAGGCAAATCCATAAACAGCACCATAGGCGTCGGAAGCGGGGGAGCTGGGGGAGCTTGAGCTCCCTCTATAATATTTCAGACCGGCTCAGCTCCCCCGGAAAAATTCTAACCGTATAGCTTTTTGCAATACATTGTCAACCTCAAACCTGATTTCAAAAATGAGATCTACCTTTTTTAGGAATTTCCACATAAAAACCAACAACGGAAAGAGATGGAGTGGTCAGTACGGTCAGTACATTTGTGTTTCCCTCTTTTCAAACCTCTCGATTCCCGGAAGAAAAAGAAAAGTATTAGACAAGTTATGTACATAGGAGTGTTTTCCGCCCTATCCACTTTGAGCTCGTCTTTCGCAAGTGTATTACACATTACACTGTAGCTCAGTTTAATGTTCTTAGTTTTGCATGCCATTTGTATCTCACACCTCCACTAAAAAGAGATAATTGTGAGTCAGTTTTGTATTTAAATATGAAGGTGCTCCAGACACGTATCAAAAAGAAGGTTTCTAAGGTAAACAACATCTGACCTTCCGGACACTATTTAAAGAATCTCCGGCGAATCCTTTTAAATTCGTTGATTAAAACAAACTTGCAAAATATGAAACGAAAGTTAAATTAAAATACTGTGTGGTCATATAATATTTTTGTTTATTGCAATTATCAAAAAAAAGAAAAGAAAAGAAAGAGAGAAAAAAAAAAACAATGCAAAGGAAGAAAAGAAAAAAAGTCCAATTTACAAACAAATTTATTTAGCATTTTTATCCATCGTTTCTTTCTCTTTTTCATTTTTTTTTCATTTCTTCAAAAAAAGTTCAGCCCCGATCAAAGAAAATTCTTTAGCGAGTTCTCAAAAGTTTAGCAATGTAATTATAGAACAAAAAATAATTCTAAACTAATTTTCGAGGGATTATGATCGTATGTTTCGGGTGTTAAATACCACGTTTCGATCAAAAGATACGATCAGATTGCGAAAATATCATTATTCGATGGTCTATCGAAACCAAAAGTGATCTTCTGTCAGGGGACATAGACTAAAAGCCTGATATACATATTCTTCGAACAAATTTTTAAAATTCTATAAAAGTTATATTTATTCTTTTTGATTGAAAATATTGTCAGAAGAAACAACCTAAATCAGTAACATACTCAGAAATTACTTTTTCGGATACATATCATTGCTGTGATAATAAAAAAAAATATATTTTTTCCAGAACTATCCCACGGTAGAAACTAAAAAAAAAAAAAAAAAAAAAAAAAAATATCCCTTATTTTGTTATATTTAAACCGTGAGTGATTGATTTTTTCATGAAGTTAAAAATTTGGAAAGATAAATATAATTTAAAGAATTCTAAGATACTACAACACAGAAACAAAAATTCTCACTAATCAAAATCGGTAGTGAAATCTCCATTAGAATATTTATTTAAAAAAAAAGACTTTAATAATTGTAAACACTGTTACGATGTTAAAAACTGCGAGTTTATTGAAAACAAAAATTTTTTTGAACATTTAGACTTTATGAAGTTACATTTCTTCTTCTTTTTTTTTGTTTCCTCAAAATTAAGGTGTTTTTTTTTTTGTCACAGATATGTTTTTATGCTAAAAAAATGCATGTGGAAGAGAGCACTTGAGCACCCCTCAAAATGTTTGAGGTTCTGGGAATCTTTTCATATCCATTTTCACGATTAAAAATGTTCCTTTTCACTTATTATTGTTAGAAAAAAGCACCAACAATATTTCATAGTTTCTCTGAAGTACTTTTACTACTATTTATCTGAACTATACAACGAACGTTTTATTTATACACATTTCAGGCGCACTGTTTCTCTTCTCCTCTGTTTCTAGTTCTCATAAAAGAAAGTCTTCTAAATGCTACGCTGCAAAAGCCCTCCCCTACCTCTTAGATTATTAAAAAGCGTTGCAATGTTCGTTTTTAGAGAGCGATTTCCTGAAAATTCGCGGAAGAGAACCCATGACTGAACACCTTGCCCTCCACAATATGGTAGATTATATAATATTCCGTTTAATTTCAAAACATTGCTATGCCTCTAACATTAACAAATATGATCTATCTCGAATAATTTTCGGAGAGCGACACCCGAAACTCCTCTCTGATATTAAAAAAGAAGGATGAAAATTCAGTTTTTAAAACTACAATTTCTAAAACTTTAAGGGGAAGGAATCTTTTCCAATAACCTCATTGAGGAACGCTCTCTAAGACTTCAATTTCTAAAAAATTCCATAGAGCCCTAGAACTTCTCCCTCTCCCTGACATCATTGAAGACTGTCTTCAATTGCGTTTTTGGAACTTCAATTTTGAAATATTGGGAAAGAGATGTAAATCGATCGAGGACAATCCTTGAGTCATATCATTTTCCCTAACGTCATAAATATGGTCTGAATTCGCGCTTTAAAAACATAAATTCCGAAGAATTTCCAGGGAGGGCATTCGAACATTTTCTCTCCTTAACATTACCAAAGACCGTCTAAACTACGTTTTTAGAACTAAGATTTCGGAAATTTTCCGGGGCTGAAGCCCCAGGACCCCCCTATTGATATGTGCTTATCTTCGAGAACTGACCGACCCCTTCCAAAAAAACCAGAAGTTTTATCCCCTCATTCTCTCCATATACTATTGAGGCGGTGAGAAGCAAGAGGATGTAAGTAGCAAAATTAAAAATTTGGAGATAACCAGTACAAATAGTAGAGGAACCTTTCCTCTGTCTTGGGGTGAGAGATAATACTAGTATAACGCTGGTAGTTGCTGCTGTACAGCATGATTTAGAAAAAATATCAATGAAGGCTTACCTGAGACGTTATCTTTAAACGCGTTTTACTCAAAACTTGAAGATATCCACTTACATCCCTTTGTTTCTCACTGCCTCAATTTATATATTAGATATGATTGAAAACATTACTAGGAGCGGAAGACGAAAGGATCGACAATCATTTCAAATAAGAAAATTTTTTTCAAGTGCTTCCCCCCTTCCCCGCCAAAAAAAAAAAAAAAAAAAATCTAGTGGCGCTACTGCTTCTGTCCCTTGGATCCCTATCATGAGCCCCAGCTCCCCCTACATTTATATACTTCCTACGCCTCTGAACAGCACAAAAACTTCCATTAATTTTCCTTTTTGCACAATTTCAAACAATCGCCAAATTTTACTACTTATTTTGGAAACATTTTGGATGAAACTCTTCAGCGCCATTTTATGGTGACCAAAAGTGTATCTCAACACCTGGCGATAACATCTTTGTAACGAAAATTAATATCATATCGTTTTACAAAGTAAGGAAAGAAGGAGGGAGCATCATCGAAGGTATCCCAAAACGATTCCCGCAAATTCGGTAAACTCGCACCAAGAGCCCACAATGATTGAAATTTCTCAAAATAACTAAAGCAAGTATAAGGGGATTACGAGCAACTTCAATAGCAATACAGAGAAGGTTTTAGACTCCATGTTAAAAAAAAAAGTATCAACAGATTAATTTTTTTAAACATGAGAAGAGTAATTTCATGTTTTGTAAATTTGTATATGCTTAAATATAATAGTGCTTTCGTTTCTAAATCAATACTATTTTGTTCTTTATACTTATTGCTATTTTACTTTTATGGGTAAGGAAGAAACTCGATTTTTAATCACGTCAAAAAGATGTGTTTTAAATTCTTTCACTTAAACCAGAAAACAAAAGCAAGTAACGATTTTTTCTCATAATTATTACTGACCCAGGCAACGCCGGGTATTTTTGCTAGTAATATATAAAAATCTTCTGGTGAATACGTTTGTCACCATAAGGCTTTTGAACTGCTGGACCGATTTTGATCAAATTTTTTGTATGTAATTAAGTTGTGGCAAGCATGGTTTCGAAGCGCAATGGATCGAATCGGAAACGTTTTTGCTAATGAATTAATTAATTTAAACATTGGATGGTTATATCTCCCAAATCTTACTATTACTATTATATATGCAAAAGTTTGTCTGTATGGATGGATGTTTGTTACTCTTTCAAACAAAAACTACTGAATGGATTTTGATGAAACTTTACAATAATATAGCTTATGCATCAGAATAACACATAGGGTAGTTTTCATCCCGTTATGGGGGGCAAAACCTTCATAGGGGGCGATAAAACACAATTTTTGTATAAATTATCTAATATGGGGATGAAAAAATATACTTGCACATATTAACATTATGTGTCCATCGAAAGCTCTGATTTTTCTGCTGAAGATGGCACCTGTTTGAAATTTCTAAGTAGAATAAAAAAACAAGTTATTAGCTTTTTAGTTCCCTGTTCGAAGACTTTCCTCAATCCAATATACAGTATTTAGTGTATCATCTCAACTCCCCATCCATAGTGACAATTGTTGTACTGTCTAACCACGGATTGTATGGAAAGGCAAACATCCGGTTTACACGCGGAAATGGAAGCATCTATTAGTTTTCAGGGATGTCAGATTTTGCAGATGTATGTTTAGCCTCTAAATTAAGCAGAGTCTCATTCAAATGAGCAGAATACGCGCATAAAATTTTTATTTTTCCCCTCATTCAGATGGAGTCGCCTTAGTTGGATGTTTGCCAATTCCATACAATCCATGGTCAAACAGTATTGTTGACTACTTTTGCTTTTCGTCTGACTGTTCAAATCGTTTCTCAAGTCAAACCTTAAAGTAAGATTTTTGTACAAGACTGGCAAATAATATATGGATTTGGCTGATTATTTTCCAGTTTAACGCAACTTTGAGGCAATTATGAGGTATTTTAATTTATTTCAGTTCACTGGGTAGTTGATCGAACTCGACGTTAAATCCCGGTTATCACAAATTTGCCATTTCAACTGCGCTTGCGCACGGACTTAGCTGATTTCAAAAATCTTGCTAAAATTAATTACAAACATTTTAAATTTGGTAATAAATATGAGATGGCAACAGATAAAAATTAGAAATCACAAAGTTTTCTCTGATTTACTTTTTTGACCTCAGTAAAGATTGAATTTTGTGTATTAATTATTAATGGATTCGGTGTCTGATTTGTCTGTTTTTTCAGGACCATTTTTAACCTCAGAAGAGCGTACTAGAATTGCAGCATCACTTGTAATACAAAGCCGAACCCTCAACCCAAATAAAAATTGTTGTTTACGCCTAACGTAAAATATCCGCAAAAGACGGATTTCTGTACTAATATTCCAATTATTTTTGAAGTGCACAACGTGTTTTACATTTATGTTAAAACAAATATTACCAAACTAATAAATATTGAAGTGTCATTTTTCTCTTAAGATTATCAGTTATTCATATCCGTTGTTTCATATATTATATCACGAAATTGCAGTGAAAATATTCTAATCGCATTCATTAATTTGGTGGGACTCTCGCTCAGCCTAAATATAAACAACCCAAGTAGCATTTTATCTTGGCTCAATATTGGCGTGAGATTGTTCACGTTGGCAATGTCTTGGCCAATATTGGCACGATTTTTGCAATATTAAGCCAATATTGGCTTCCCATTGTATTAACAATATTGTTCTTAGATTGGCAGATAATCTTGTGCCAATATTGGCGTCTCATTGCATTAACAATATTGTACTTAGATTGGCACACAATCTTGTCCCAATATTGGCTTAACAATGCGCAACCATTATTGTATTTAGGCTGTGAGACAATATTGGCGAAAAATTGGTCGAATTATGGAAAGCCAATATTGGGCGGAAGATGGCTCTTTGATGTTCAACCGATTTTGAAACAAATCTGAAAAATGATTTATTTTCCTAAGTGAGCAATTAAACACTGAGTCTAATTACCTGAAACTCCACGAACTGTTTTAAAATGCTAAGACAAATTTTGAACGTAGAGAGAGTCCTCAAAAATTGGAGCTATTTGAGTTCACTTTAAACGCTTTTGTAATTTTTTAAAACCCGGCGAAAAAGAAACTTCAACTTTGTCTGCTCTGCACGTTTTGTGTTTTGTTGCTCTTCCTCGCCGCTGCACATGGTAAATGCTTTTGTCCGAATATCGGAGATATTTTCCTCAAAATTTTATTTTTGCGTTAATTTCTTAAATGATATTTTATCATTTTCATCAGTGAATTTTTTTAACTATGTCTAATCCACTCTAAAATTTTAAAAAGCGAAAGAGAAAAGCGTTATTGGAGCAATTCAATGAGAAAGCTTTCTTTTGCAGTGATGAACTTTGTCTTCCAAAATAAAAGTAATGAAATAAGGCAAAAAAATTTTTGAAGAAATATTAAATACTGAATAAAATTCTGGATAGATATCCAACATTGAAGAAATTGCTGAAACGATGTGAAGCAGTGAAAATTTTGGATCGACATTGTGTTTTCGAAACTCGAAATCATAATCGAACAGTGACATTCTAAATTGCGTCAAACATTGAGAATTCTGAACTAACATTTGAAACTGGAGTAAATTCTGGATCATATTTGACTTTGAAAACACTGGATCAATATATAAAGATTCCAGGAGTTTTATTTTCATGATTCTAAAGTGAGAATGTATCATGAGACAAACTTTCCGTGAAAATTCAAATTTCTACTGGAAAACTGCATTCCTTTTCACAGTGCTCTATAACACCTAAACTTATTGACAATAATCTAGTAAACTTTTAGAAGTCTGAATGCAAAATCTGAAAGAAGATTTTACGGACTCGTTTTATGCTACCAAGTTCATTTCTCTACACGGATTTGCGTTTTGATGATCATAAGACTTTTGGCTCATTACGGAATGAGAATTAAGTTCCATGGTCTATTTTCAGCTGAGCATGTACGATTAAATGGCAGTAAAGGTAGTGTAAACTATTTGGCGTCAACCATTGTTACGGAAATAATTGAAGTTCTATCTGATAAAGTAGTTCAAGAAATGTATCCGAAATCGAATAAAACCAAGATGCTTTGATTAACTATGATTTTACACCAGTGTTGAATTTTTTGTGCCAAACCCTTATTTTCTAATGACATGTCAAGAATCTCTTGAATATACGTTCAACACCATGACGTTTTTCATATTTCAAGTTAGAACTTTTTCTAGAAATTTCGTAGGTTTTTTAATTGTTTCTACATGCATAAGTATTGAGCAAAAAAAATGGCTCAGTCATCAAGAAAATCTGAACTTTTATTGATAAATGTTGTGCAAATTCTACGTTCAGTACCGTGGAATTGTCCATTTGCTTTACAAATAATTCTATTTATACCGTTGCCTGTAACAAACTGTTCTAGTGAATGTTCCTTTTCAACCTTATAAATTGTTTCACTTCACCTCTTTTGCACAAAAAAATTAAGTGTTCATACTCTTTCGTCTATTAAAAGTTGATTAAAATTTAATAATGTTGAAGATTTTGGAAATTTAAAGGTGAGGGGAAAAACATGTAAAGTAAGCCGTAAGTTCTTTTGCATTATGTATGGAATATTTTTTATTTGTTTAGAAATAAAAATAAATGTTTTTATTTTTTATAAAAACTAAGACAATACAGAGCTAAAAAGTGATGTCAGAAGTTAATCCAAAAATGCAAAGGGTTTAATAATCATTTTCAACTTTTTAAATTTTCCTTTCATTATGGTAAGTGGAAGTATTTTTTTATGTGTTTTAGTTTTCAAACATATGTACTAGACTGACTGCTTGTCCATAATTTCACTGCAATAAGTGCAACCTATATTTGCATCAATAATAAATGATTTTCAGATTATTCAGTGTTCATTGTCACCTACATTACATTTATTTTAAAAAAGAAAAACTTAACAACTTTGTTTGTAGTACACTCAAACCTGTTTGTGTGGGATCCTTTTTCTTTGTGGTACATGAAAATTTCAATCAAATTGTGACTCAATTGACTAACTTGTCTATAAAACAAGTGCTCGGTAGTATTTTTAAGTGATGAATCGTTCTCTGATGTATATTTTAAAAGCGGATTTAAGTGGTTGGCGAGATTCAAAGTAATTGCAAAAGCAGAGCTGTCTTCAGGGTCCCATCTAACTGGTTAAGCCACAAAAAGTGGTAGGTACAGGGAACTCTGGAGTGAAAAGTGTCTTGAATTTGTTTAAAGAAGAAATTCCTACAGTTATTTCGTAAGTTTTGGGTTATTTTCAACTCAGACTGTTACGAAAACATTTTTTTGTAGCTAATAGTGAAGTTTTGAGTGAATTTTTTTATGCGGTCCCTATCCACCACACAAAACTAGGTTTGAGTGTAGTTTGTTTCCACATTTATTATAATGAATGCCAATTTTGTGAAATAGATCTTATTATTTTTCTTTGACAATAATTGTTAGTTCATTATTGAATACTTTTTGTTTATGTGAAAATATTAGACATATGCGGGAGTATTTGATAAAGAAATTTTAAAGATCTACTTACTTTATTTACATAAACATGGTCAAACATTTTACTGAAGGAGTTAATTCTTGCAAAATTAAGTTGCTATTTCTGAACTATCCGGGTCAAAGAAAAAGGTACTTAAAAATGATGTTCATATTTAATTTTTTTAAATAGGAATAAAAATTCCTACCATTAATTGTTCAATATTGCAAAATAACTTTACTAATCAGTTATTTCAAATTAAAAAGTTTATTATTAATTTGAATGACAATGAAAACGATCAAGCAAAGATTTTGAGCAACTTTTGCACTGTACTTCAATTACATTTACTTTCTGTGCAACCTTAGAATTGCAATGAAACCAAATGTGTACAAATTTTCTATTTGTTCGTCGAGGGAGAATTAACTCTAATCTGAATTCTGCTCAGGAACTTTTGTAACTAATATTTAGCAATGTTAGTAAGTTTTGAGCAGAATTCAGAAATATCCGATATTTTCAATTAGCTCAAATTAAAGTCTTTAAAATAGTAAATGTTTCCTCAAATCACTCTTTATTTTCTTATGTTATTATTACAATATGTAGAATTAAAATTAAGTTTTCTTTTTATTATATTTCATTTTACATTTTCATCCATTGACTGTTTCATTTTTCTTCTGTTAGCTACTTTTACAGTTATATGATTCAGAAATAAAATATACATTAATTGGTGCACAGTCATAAGAAATTCTCTTTTTTTCTGACCAACATTTAATAACTAGGCACTTTTAATATGAATTAAATTGATGATGTTGTGAGATTCTGGGCTGTTCTGCTGTGGTCTGAGTGTTGTTACCACAAACGTTTCAACTGCATCTGCGGCAGTCATCTTCAATGTTTACGTGGTCGAAGCTTCCAGGAAAGCGACTTTTAATTCCTTCTTCCTTTTCGTTGAAATTGTTGGAATCCTAACAATTTCAGTCCTGGTTAAACTGTAACAGCTACCTACACTGCTGGCCACACGAAATGCAACACCAAGAAGGATAGTAGTCAGAGTGAAATGAAATTTTATACACATGATGGCAACCTTACTATCAGAAAGTGATTACAAAATGAGAACAAATTGATCATTTATTACTGGAAAAATTCCAAATGAATGGAGGTTTAAGTCTCCTGTCGAGCTACCTATTGCGTGAATGTACGAGGTAATACAGTCAAACATTGGAGCATATTAGTCTTGTAGGATATCCTACTACACAGGTACTAGAAATGTGCACCTAATTCCATCAAGCTCATAGCCTACGCAATTTACCATCTCAAGTGATCCCAGATATGCTCAATTTGTGACAAAGCAGGGTGACGCACTGGACATAGAAAGTGGAAAAGGAAGTCCCCTCCTTGCTGTGTGTGATTAAGCAGTGTCTTCCTGGGAGCCCCACCATGAGTGTCAACACATGTGACTGAATAATGATATTAACGCAGTTTGGTGTCATGGGGACCGCAGGGTAACCTGTCGTGGTGCTGTGGATCAATATTAGAAGTGACTATGTTTTGTACATGATTGCAACCCATAAAGGCATCCCAGCTGTGGGTGGGGTATGCCGCTGAAAAGCAAAAGCATTATTTGGTAGTTCACAACGTGTTCTCCATAACCTTACAAAAATGTTATTTTTGTCAAATTCGATCTGGATTCATCGCTATGAGAGCAATCAGGAACCATTTGGTTGCTAACAAATCGATTTGAACTCGAACCTACTACAAGTGTGTGCGACCCTAATAAAGCCTGCTTTTTAGGAGCACACCACATTGACAGTTGTAGTGATGCTATGGGGTGCTATATTGTGTGTGGGACAGAATCACCTCTAACATTGATTCGCTGCACTATCACAACCTAATGGTATATTTTTGTCATGTGTTGAGACTCGTGTTCAATAGGGCAATGCAACGTCACACACAGCGGGGGGGGGGGGGGGGTGTCCTCTCCCACATTATCACCTTTTCTGACCTGCGTGATGTCATGATTTGTCACAAATTGAGCATATCTGGAATGACTTGACGGTAAATTGAACAATCTATGGGTTTGATTGAATTAGTAGTGCTTTACATTAACTGATAGGAATTGACCTATTACATCATATGAGACTAGTATACCTCAATGTTCGACTGTATCGTGTTGTACATTCAAGCTAGAGTTGATTCAACAGGTACTTAAACCTCCATTCATTTGGGATTTTTCCAGTAATAAATGCTCATTTTATTTTCATTTTGTAATCAATGTTGCCATCAAGTGTAAAATTTTGTATCATTCTGACTGCACCTTCTTGATGTCGCATTTTATGTAGACAGCAGTGTAGATAACAATAACAATAATGGAAGCCACTATTTAACCAATATTGGCTTAAAATCGAAATGCAATAATGAATCAAGAGTGTGATTGCAATATTGGCCAATATTGTCAAAATGTATCCCCTCCATGCTTCAGCCAATATTGTGAGCCACTATTTAGCCAACGTAACGCCAATATTGGCATTAGATCGGCATGCAATAATGGCTCAAGATTGCAATAGCAATATTGACCGATATTGTTAAAATGTATCCCCTACGAGCTTCAGCCAATATTGGGTGTAAATCGTACGCCAACATTCAGCCAACCAAGTACAATATTGCGCCAAGATTCAATGCTACTTGGGAAGCAACACGAAATGTTAAAACAGAAAGCCCAAAAAGCTAAGTCCGCGCGCAAGCACAGTTGAAATGGCAAATTTGTGATAACCGGGATTTAACTTCTAGTGTTGATCGACCAGCAGGAATCTCGCCAAACTTTTTTGCTGAATCATTTTAATTGCTAAGGCATTTGGCAATTTTTTTTTTTTTTTTCAATTGTCGCTGTTTTTAAAGCGGACCCAGGTAGTACAAACCATCGGATTTACGTTGGAGAAAGGTTGAAAATGCATCGCAATGGTTGGAAATATGTTTTGGTTAGATATTGGTTTTTTTCATACGCGCATTCAAAAGCATCGGAGGATGGTTTAAAACCAACCTATATCCGACTAAACGCATTCCCAACTTATTTCTAACCTTCAAACCTGTTTCACATTTATGCCCATTCATTGCAAGCTCGTTGCTGATTTGCGCGTTCTGCGAAGCGTACGTAAATGCGTCCCATAAGGCCCCCCCCCCTGCCTCTGCATTCTTGTTGAGACCCAGGACTGGGATACTTTCACGCCGAGAAGAAGAACATCGCGGATACGGCTCCTTATGCAAAACAAACGCACATGGTAATGTTAATGCTATTGGGAGCGTGGCGTAAGCTGTCGAAATTAGGTTTTTTCGTGAAGAAAAATGCTAACAAGCTGTTGTGCGTGTAGATGAACGAATAACGATGATAAAGAAGAATGCAAGGAGCAGGAAATATCCCTCTATATCCTTCCACATTCAACTACAGAGCTGAAAAAATAAATCGGTTGTCAATGTCAAATCACGATATTCAAGGTTGTCACGACGGCCATGTATGACCACAAGGATTTTATCGGACTAAAAAAGAGTACTGAAAAGTGATGCTGTGTCAACTTTTTCTTTCTTTTTGTGCAAGCCATCTTGTAAAAAAGAGGAATACAAATTTTATGCCTCGAGCTGCTGAAGCATCGTAAGTTATTTCGTCATTAATCTACACTTTATAGTAGTTATGTTTACATCAGTTTTGCCCATGTAAAGTTGAATGATATGTATAATATTTCTTGAATTTTCATTTATTCCCGTTAAAAAAAATCAAATAATGGAATTTTTATAAACAAACCATTAATTTTTTTTTCAGTTATTTATTTTTTAGCTTTGAGTATAAAAAAATAATGTTGTAAACTTGTCTCACTATTAGTACAAAAAAAAAAAAAAAAACTATACCACCAAGTGCAAAAAAACTATGTTATTTTCTCTTGTTGAATACAAAGGTTTATTCTACTAGTCCTGCAATTACCTGAATTCATTCTTATTTCCTTCATCCTCGAACATTAGTTCTCAGGTTAAATAAATTTTCAACATTCAAATACAGCTCATGCATTCCATTGATTCAGGTATATTAATTGTAAATTCATGTGATATTTGTCAAGTAATATAAATACTGTACAAAATTTTGATGATTAAAACTAGTCTTTGGAGCTGTGCCATATTTATACCTTTTAAATCTTAGTAATTTCCTGCTGAATAGATGAGGAACACTTATCATTCTATATTTATCATTGGATGATTAAACATATTTTCTATACTGTATACATATTATGTGATTCGCCAAATCTCGTACCATAAATTGAATGCCAAGCAGTGCACCTTTAATGCAAAATTACTTTTCTGAGTACCTACAGGTCTGCTTTACTGTTAGGCTATGTTCGGTGTGAGGGCCCACGGAGAATACAAACATCTTTGACAAAGCTGTTGAAGTGAAATTAAGAAGTGCATTTCAACCAATGTACACTACAGTAGTCTCGTTAATCAAATTTAAAAATTTCTTTAAAAATCCTGTTTTTTAATAGATATGATTTTAAGTTATGAAAGTAAAAATATAACTCTGAGTGCAGGAAAGATTCCATTTATATTTTGATCTATTAATGAAGCATTTTCATGACCATGCCTCATTGAAATGTCACTTGTGTTTGAAACAGAAGATAAGTAGACTAATTCTTTGTTAGGAAATACAGTCAACTCTCGATAACTCGAAGTCCCATGGGCTAAAACGTTCGAGTTGTTGGTAGTTCGAGTTATGGGGAATTTTCACAACAGTCTCAAAAGTTTGGTATCTGATGAAAACTTCGAGATAAAGGAACATTCGAGTTATTGAAATTTGACTGTAATGTGGAAAATTATTCATATATTTTTAAATGTCTTGTAAACAATTCTAATTTTTGTAACAAAACGTAGTTTTTTTTTTTATCTCGATACAAAATTGTTATGCCTCTTTAAGGATCTCTTGCTTTTATCCGTAGTATCTTGATTTTTGATTCTCCAGCATTACGAACAGGACATTTTTTCCGAAAATAGCTCATTTGTTGTTCATTAATATTCTTGCATTTTCAACAATTGCTTATTTGTTTTTTTTTTCTTTTTGAGCAATCACAATTGCTTATTGTTCTCATTTGACCGTTTTTGGTGTCCGTGCCTTTTTCAACTTGGACCAGAAGCCTTTGCAGCACCACCGCTCACCGTCCTCTGCTGGCGGCGCGGCTGCTCCGGTTTTGAGCTACCCGCTTCTCCTGGTCGGAGGCGTCCATGTCCTACACACACGCACGTTCACACACACACGACTTCACACACATACACACACACACGTGCATACACACAGGTCTACGCACACACACAACTATGCACAAGTAACCGCCTAGGAGGAGAGGCAGGCTTGTGGGGGGGGGGGATAGGAGCCGTTTCTAGAAACAGTAACTCCAATGAGTAGGGTCCTGTCTCAGTTCGTGATTGCGAAAAACATAATTTGGATTCAAAATTTCAGAATTCAAATTAATTTTCTTTTTTTTTTTGTCAAATGTTGAATTTTGATAACTTTTCTACAATTTTATTCATTTCTTTTATTTAAAATATTAGGCAAAGGACAAAGTGTGCTAACTCAATGAAGGCTTGCACCCATGAATATTTTTGAGAACCAGTCATTTCAAGTAAATGTTTTTCTTTTGGACATTAAAGTATCACACTAGAGGTATTACTTTTAATATCTTTTCTGTTTATAAATGATTTTTTATTTTTCAAAGTAAATAAAATATTTGTGTAATGTCCTTACATAAAATTATTGATTTTCCAAACACAATTTTGTATTTTTTAGTTTCCTGCTGCATTTTCAGATGGATGAACATTTATAAATGGAGAAATGTTCCAATTCTTATACCTTCATTGGATACATACCTGGTATAAAATTTTCAAATTAGTTAGAACTATCTAACAACGCTTGTAAATGATTATTACACCATCAATTCTTAATGACATTTTAAAAATAGTAGCAAAGAGCTTTTCTTTTCTGTGATGGAAATATACCTCCTGGGGAACCCGCCTTGCTTCTGCAAAAAGGGGTAATGCGCTTATTGCATCATACCTCCAAAGTGGCATCCCCACTAGAGTGATTTTGATCTTAGGTCATGTTCAGAAGCTGTTTTATGATGCTCCAGTCTGGATGCCACTTTAAGGTAGTGTGGAAATTGATGCAGAACTTGATCTTTTTTAAAAAAACCTTTCATACTCAAACAAGAAGGATTTGCATGCAACATATATTTCTAGGTTATCACAGTTGAAGTGGCTAACATCCCATCAGATTCATTGGCATAGCGAAAAATTTTGCACACAAGAAGGCTGATTTTCATAAAAGCAATGGATTTTTTTTTTTTTTTGAAAATAAAATTTTATTTTATTTGAATGTGTCAGTTATTTTTTATACAAACTGTTGAACATTCAAAATTGTTTTTAAGACTAATGAGTAATATGTATTTTACGTATCAAAAAGTTTTCCTCCCAAACAATAGGCAGTTTGATTACTAGTAAGTAGTGAATAGTATGGATAAGAGGGTAATTTTTATCAATTTACTAGTAAAGAAGCAAAGTTTACCAGGATAAAGTAAAATAAAAAATTACAACACACACATAATAATCTATATATATACTCAACAATGGCTTGATGTGTCCATATGGTAAAACTATACTTTGTATATCCCATGATTTGCTGTAGTGAGAGATTTCATACTTAGAACATGCCACTATGTTGTTCTCCATGGCGGGGTAAAATATTGAAAGTCCATATATACTTTTCAGTAACTTACCGCCCTATAGCCAGGGTTTAGGCGGAAATGCACCGCCAGCTCAGTCAATTCTAGCCGAGGACTGCAGTTTCGTGCTTATTAGCACTCATCAGCCTGGCATAGGAAGAGAGTGAGCTGGAGGTGGAAAACCTCTTAAGGAAGCCTAGAGTGCCAAACTGGTAGCTAATGTAGAATTAGCACTGACCAGACGAGTGACCGAACCATTGCTTCGGTCACTCGTCTGCTAGCTAGTTTCACAGCTAGTGAAACAAAATGTAAACAATATTATACAGTGAATTTCCATATATCACATCTTTTTAAACTTTTGGTCAACTTATCAAAAAATTCACGTCTTACAACTGAAAACAATCAATATAAACTGATAAAATTCTCTATTAGAATCCTATAATATGCTATGAATCAAGTCTTTAAATGGTATCTTGAGAAGTTTTTTCAAAGAAATGTCGGGTTCAAAGCTATGCGGAATACCACCGAAAGGCAAGGTTGTCGGATTTTGTCCACCCTGGGAAAAACCGCCCTATCCACCTTTTTTCAGTACATTAAAATTTTCAAATCTAAAACGCTGAGCTTAATAATAATAAATAAATGTGTAATCTGTGTAAATGATGAATCTGTAATGTAGCAGTTAAATTGTCAATTAATGGAATTAAAAATTAAATCATGATACAAAAAATCATAAATTTTGGGTCCAGTATCAAAAGTTATAAAATGAATTAAAAAGTTGGTGTTGAGAAAGAAAATATTATAGCGTGGCTCTGATAAGTGCAAGCTTGACCTTGACTACTTCTCTTTGGGAACTTCAATGAAAAAGGGACGTGTAATTGCTGCACGGATTTGGGTTGGAATACTTTTGAGAAACTTCTACAAAAGCAACCCAACTCAATTTGGTGCCAATTACCCTTCCTTGATATCCCAAAAGAATATAAACATTATCAAGGTCAAGCTTAAACTTATCAGAGTCACAATATACATTGAAATGAAACCAGTACTTAGTATGACATTAATGTAAATTTAAAGTTAAGCTCTTTTGTTCCGGTTCAAATTTAATGCATTTTATATATTTTCACTTTTGGTTCAATATCTGAAGCAAACTTAATGAATCATAACTTCTTGTGGTATCAGCCTAGGCTGTTTTAAAGTGAATATGGATTTAAATGGAAAAAATAAATTCATTAAATACAAGCAAATATTTTTATTAAACAATACAATGATACAGACATGTACTATTTTTACATTTGATTGCCTTATGATTCATAAAAACTAATGTAATACTAGTTTTCAATAAACAGATTTCAATGAATATTTATTTTCCAATACTCATGCTATGAGAAAGAAATCCTTTCTTTTTCTTGTAATAAGCAATAATATGAGTTTTAAAATTAAGGTTGATGGTATTATCATAAGATTTAAGAAAAATATAAAAGCAACAAAATGTAACATTGCATCATACAGAAAAATCTATTATGCCGTAGACATTTTGGAAGGTTAAGTCATTATTGGATGGTGAAATTGTAGAATATAAGTACGCTTGCCAGACGTCCTGGTTTGACCATGACAGTCCCAATTTTCAAACAAAATCGCTTCACGTCGTGGAAAAAGATAAATTTGATTACAGATGACCGAAAAAGTCCAAAAACTCATTTCTGTACCTCAGAGCCAGACTGACACGAGTCTATAAATTGCGAGTTTCTGCATTGTATGTATAATCCTAGTCCATATCGAGTCATGCAAATGTAATTCTAAAAAAAAAAAAATCCACTGTAATTATTTACCAGTGTTAAAAGAGCGCACCCCTTATCTTTTGCATGATCCAGAGACAAATGTTCCTTCTTTTTCCTATAAAGTAGCGATTGTGGACTTAAGTTAGTCTTGCTCTGAGGTAAAGTTGACTTGTAAAATTAATATTGGATTAGCTTGCGAGGAATTTTCACAGCGAGATTTAAAACAAAAAAGACTTTCTAAAACAGTCCTGGCCAATACAAAGAATGCGTAAATACTGTTCAAATTTTTATTCCTCAATCAAAGTTTTCCTTCCTACTAAAGTAACTTAAAAATATTAACGTGTAGGAACTAAAATATTTAAATGTATCTGATTGTGTCATGTATTATTTATTACCCCTGATTTATCCTTAGAATTAGTAACCATTTATTCATAGCATTGAGAATGAACCACCCTCTAAAACTCTAAAAATCAACCAGGGGTGGGCAATGTCATTCTTTTTAATGATCTGTTCACACACACATCAGAGGATCGTTCATTCAACTCGTTTATTTGAACTACTTCGTACATTTGAAAAAGTTGCAGATGATCTCTCAGCACAACATATTCACTTAGACTCGAAATGTTTCATTAGATCAGTAATATTCTTTGAAGAGAAAATAACTAAAATTATTTTAAAGTAATAAAAAATGCCTATGAAAAATTGATAAACATTTTTTATTCAGGTTTAGATGTATAAAGCAATTATAAATTTTTTTTAGACGTGCCGAGTACCTGGTACTCGGCCAATACCGAGTAGTTGCAAAAAATTGAATATTGTCCAAGACAGATACTAAAATCTATAAAAAAAGAGCAAGCACTATATTCTGCAATCATTTACAATTAAAATTTATAAGTCAAATTTAAATTTTGAGAATAATGAAGTTTGTAATGCTTCAATGGAATAAATCTTTATTTTAATGCCCCCAAAGTTAATAAAACTTATTTATTAAAAATTATGCAAAAAAGGTAAGTATAGAAAATATGGAATTTTTATATTAAAAATGGATTTTTGCTACAAACAAAAAATAGTTATAAAAAATATAAAAATACCTTTGCTTAAAAAATAAAAGGAAATAAAAACGTTAAAAGCACAGTGCAGAAACACTGCAGAGACGTCTTTTGGCGTTACAAGGAATTCCTTTTTCAATGCACTAAATGGGAGCTCGTAGATTTAAAGGCATCCGACAAAAGTCGGATTTTTTTGTCAAATGTCTTTACATTCTTTAGCTCACATGTTATGACTGAAAAAGACGTTCCTTGCAATGGGGGGAGGGGGCAGAAACACGTATCAGCAGTGTTCCTGCACATTTGTTTTATCTGCTTTTAAAATTTATTTATGTTTGGCGGACAAACTATAATTGATTGGTTTACAGTGAAGCCCCTCCTAACGGACACCCCCTCTTATGCGGACAATTTTTAATTTCCCAGTTCCAATGCAAATAACATTATTAAACCCTTGTCCTGCGGGCACCTCTCTATTGCGGACAAAAAAAATTGTCCTGTTAATGTCCGCATTAGATGGATTTTACTGTAATTTGTTTTAATTCCAACTTGATTAGTCATACCTTTTATTTATTTATTTTTAATTTTAAAAATAATATTTTGCAAAATTTTTGACACAAACAAAATTGTTTATATAATGCGTAATTAAATTTCAGCAGGAATTTAGTTTTAAAAACTATTATATGGACAAGAAGGTCTATACTACTATTCCAATAATTTCAAAATTCACCACATGTGTGTCGCTGGTTCTTCTTAAAACATAATTTGTACTTGGTAACTCGGCCGAGTACTCGGTAACTCGGTACTAAGTCGTGTACTCGGTACTTGGCTACTCGGTCAAAGTGCCACTCGGTACGTCTCTATTTTTTTGTAAGTCATTTCTCAGTTCCTGAAACGAAAAAAGTAACAAGAAATGCATCGGTAGCTGAGCCGCAGTACCGAAGAACTTAATTTTTAAAAAAGGTACTCACCTAAATATTAGAGAACTTCAAAATTATTCCACAGTACTGATGGGAACAGAAGAAAAAAAAGGCAACACTTTTTTAAATGGGGAACTAATTATACAATCTTTATTAAAAATCTCTGGATATTGAATGTAAAATAAGCGACTTGAAAATCGCCTTAGCAAGCTAAAAATAAAGTAAAATCAATATAGAATGTAGTTGATAGGAATGTTATAGAAGATAAAATGATCACCAGAAAAGTGATAAAAAGTATTTTTAGAAATAACTTTGGTGACAGAAAGCGTGAGAAGGATTTTAGCAAGTGCGTGGGACAAGAAGTGGAATGTCCAAACATTTTGTTAGTAGCCCAAACCAGTTACACAAAACATTACTAATGAATACTATATTGGAAAATAGCAAATTAACTGCAATGGTTAAAGAAAAATGATGAATAACGCAGAAAGTAAAAAGGTTTGAGAAGAAGATATTGTACTGCATTGAGAAAAAGGAAATTTGAAATTGATTACCCGTTAAAAAATTAAAGATGAATGTATTTTCGCGATTAAAATGCGATTTTATCACAAATGCATCAGTAAAATTTTCCAAATGCTCACCGTTCAAAGGAATGGTTGTTCACTTTTTAGTGAACAAACGAATCTGTTCATTTTAAGAATTCATTCTTTTTGACTCGTTTGTTCATGAACAAATCCCTACCCTTTTGAATACTTGCTATGCTGAAGAGGGGGGGGGGAGTTTTTCGATGTTTCGGTTTAACAGTACAAAAATCTGGCTCGCCTAAACATAAGCCACATTAAATTCAAAAAAACTGAGGGTTCTCCCCAACAGATTGAAAATTGCTTAGCAAAAAACAGTTTGCGGAATAATGATAATGATCTGCTAGCATCATTCACTGCAGTTTGAATTTTTCAGCTATCAAGAAATAAAGTCCTTGTAACATTGGCGTAGCCAGAAAAAAATTGGAAGGGATGTCGCTGCATTTCAGTGGGGGAGGGGTGAAGTTTGTTTCAGTTGTTTTGTATGGTTATAAAAGAAACATTTCTGCTTTTCCGAGGGATGGATAATCACCAAATGTCACTGTAACGTGAATGCCTAACGTCATCCATTACAAACTAGTTACAGAACAGAAAAAGTGGTTGACTTTGAAAAACAAAACCAGCAGAGAAAAATAGGCAACTTGTTTATTAGTTATCCATTTCATCATAAAATCAAAATTCTTACTCTTTAATGCTTAGAATATCGTCAATAAAAAAAGACACTGTACATAGAGTAAATAACCTCATGCACTATTTACTTTTGTATATCGATTTAGAATTCTAAAAAAACATTATATTGGTTAGGAACAAAAAATCAACTATTTATTTGTGATCACCTGGCAGTTCTTTTTTATTTTATAAGGATGTTTGCTTTATTAAACACTTAATATCATCTCATGATTCTTCTGTAATGTATTTAAAAAAAAATACGGTGCAAAATCTCAGGAAGAATAACTTTTCATTATTTCCGTTCGTAGTTCACTTACATGCTGGTTCAAAACAAACTTTTCTTTACAAACTTCCAAGCCTTTCATTAGTTTTGCAAATCATATTCATTTCGTATGCATCGAAAAAATTTTGCTGAAGTTTTCAGAATGATCATGTATTTCTATTGATCTAAAATCTTTCAAATATTACGGCGAGACTAATAAAATGCTAGTTTTACCCAATTTTTCACTGGTGATGACGAGTAGCTGAAGCTAGGTGGTCAGCAATGGCTTCCAAAACAAAGCAGCAAAATCTGCATAGATCACGTGTCCTATGCTAAAGTCACGTGTCTTATGGACAACAAAGCTGCTGTGACGTCACGTGAAAGTATCCCCTTGAAAGGGGTGAGGGAGGAGTGCGCCGGGGGCATAGCCATTTTCTTTTCATTCCAGGGTCACATACACATTCACACGTGTCGTACTTGCTCACTGCGAGTGTTCAATCCTTGCAAGTACTCAAGTCTTCCAAAGTAAATCAATGGGATACTTTCACGTGACGTCACAGAAGGTTTGTTTTCCATAAGACACGTGACTTTAGCATAGGACACGTGATCTATGCAGCTTTTGCTGCTTTGTTTTGGAAGCCATTGCTGACCACCCAGCTTCAGCTACTTGTCATCACCAGTGAAAAATTGGGTAAACTAGCATTTATAGTCTCGCCGTAATATTTGAAAGATTTTAGAACAATAGAAATACATGATCATTCTGAAAACTTCAGCAAAATTTTTTCGATGCATACGAAATGAATATGATTTGCAAAACCAATGAAAGGCTTGGAAGTTTGTAAAGAAAAGTTTGTTTTGAATCAGCATGTAAGTGAACTACGAACGGAAATAATGAAAAGTTATTTTTCCTGAGATTTTGCACCGTATTTTATTTATTTTTAATGCATTACAGAAGAATCATGAAATGATATTAAGTGTTTAACTAAGCAAACATCCTTATAAAATAAAAAAGAACTGCAGGTGATCAAAAACAAATAGTTGATTTTTTGTTCCTAACAGATACAATGTTTTTTTTTAGAGTTCTAGATCGATATATAGAAGTAAATAGTGCATGAGGTTTCTTATTTACTCTATGCACAGTGTCTTTTTTATTGACGATATTCTAAGCATTAAAGAGTCAGAATTTTGATTTTATGATGAAATGGACAACTAATAAACAAGTTGCCTATTTTTCTCTGCTGGTTTTGTCTTTCAAAGTCAACCAATTTTTCTGTTCTGTAACTGGAGTGTAATGAATGACATTAGGCAGTCACATTACAGTGGCATTTGGTGATTATCCATCCCTCGGAAAAGCAGAAATGTTTCTTTTATGACCATACAAAACAACTGAAACAAACTTCACCCTTTCCCCTCTGAAATGCAGCGACATCCCTTTCAATTTTTTTCTGGCTACGCCAATGTTACAAGGACTTTATTTCTTGACAGTCGAAAAATTCAAACTGCAGTGAATGATGATAGCAGATCATTATCATTATTCTGCAGACTGTTTTTTGCTAAGCAATTTTCAATCTGTTGCGAGAACCCTCAGTTTTCTTGAATTTAATGTGGCTTATGTTTAGGCGAGCCAGATTTTTGTACTGTTCAACCGGAACATCGAAAAACTCCCCCCACCCTTCAGTGTAGCAAGTATTCAAAAGGGTAGGGATTTGTCGTTCATGAACAAACGAGTCAAAAAGAACGAATCCTTAAAATGAAAGATCCGTTCGTTAACTAAAAAATGAACAACCATTCCTTTGAACGGTGAGCATTTGGAAAATTTTATTGATGCACTTGTGATAAAATCGCATTTTTAAAAAAATACTTTCATCTTAAATTTTTTAATGGGCAATCAATTTCAAATTTCCTTTTTCTCAATGCAGTACACTATTTTCTTTTCGAACCTTTTTACTTTCTGCGTTATTCATCATTTTTCTTTAACCATTGCAGTTAATTTTCTATTTTCCAATGTAGTTAAATTTACATTAAGCAATGTTTTGTGTAACTGGTTTGGGCTACTAGCTACTTCAATACATATTCTCTTTTTTTAAGGGGGGAGGGGGACTCCCGATTTGGGGGGTCTCCGATGAATCGAAATTCTTAAAATTTTTGCGCATTCGAACTAATTTTTTTTTTTTTTTTTTTTTGATAGATGCTTTAACTAGTTTTCTAGAGAATTTTGTGACTGCTTTGAATTTGTTTCAGAATTTCGAGTTGTTCCTTTGTTTAGCCTTGATGGTAATTTTAAACGCACAATATTTAAAAACAGTTTGCTAATCATACAAATTACACGTGTAATTTACCATAGAAATAAAATTATGTCTTTGAATGAACTTTTCTCGTTGATGGATAAAATACATTAAAATTCCTTCCCTAATAATGAAAGAAAAAAAAATCAATGAACATGAACTTTTGAATGAAATGGGAGAGTATAATTGTTCGGCAAAACAATAAAATAAGTACTTTTCATGATATTCAAGTTTAATCTACGTCATTTTAATTGTTATGAAGATTTACTAACTGAATGTGAATGTGTATGTTTTTTTTTTTTTTTTTAATTTTTATTCTTATTTCAGGTCAAAGCAAAATTGAACCTTCAAACAAGCTAGGTTATTTTTCATGGCAGAATTTTAAAGTCAAAGACTTTATTCTGTCTTAAGAATAACCTTGCTGGTAATTAATATTTCCTGAAAAAGAAAAAAAAAAAAAAAAACTAATGTATGCTTATGAAGATAATTTTCGAGTAATTATTCAGAAAAATAAAAGGTAAGCATTATCAATATCTTAAATTTTGTTCATATTTTATTGAAACGTTTGTAAATGATAGGGAAATGATAAATTGTATTTTTTTTTAAGCATTTTTACTCTTTGAAACAATATGTTGATGTAATGAGTGAAAATAGTAAAAACTTAAAATGAAACAGGTTTGAGAGCAAGCAGAGGTAGCAATAAAGGTTATGATGTCACAAACAAAGGGCAAAAAGCCACATAAATTATAGGTACTATACATGATGCAACTATTTCTCTACTATATTTTAATTTATTTTAGCATAGAAGAATTTCCATGCTTCAGCATATTTTTTTAATTTTTAGTATTCCTATTTCTACGCTTGTAAAATAATAATGATTTGATATATATTTGGTAAAGTATATTGATTTGATGAGGGAAAGTAATAAAAAATTCAAATGAAATAGGCTGGAAAGCAATCTGAGGTAGCACACTATTAAGGTTGCGCATATTAAATTTCAATAACATTGGGAAATAGTTACTTAAATGTTGATTTTTCATCAGAATAGCGTCGGAAAATAATCAGTCTAACGTTGCAGCTAACGTTTTTAACTGTTGTAATTTACATTGGAATAACGTTTGGAATTGGTTGGTTCACCGTTGCATTTTACGTAGGAACAGCGCAGGAAAAATGTAGAGATAACGTTGGAAACCAATCGTTGGATAACCGTTTTCCGACGGTGCACTTTAACGTATGTTCTAACGTAAGAGGCCGACATTCGTCTAACGTAATAACTAACGTTGGCCGAATGTTTGTGTGCTAGCTGGGTAAAGACTATGCCCCCGGCGCACTAGCGCACTCCTCCCTCACCCCTTTCAAATCCTGGGTCTCAACAATACTGCAAAGGCGGGGGGGGGGGGGTGCTTATGGGACGCATTACGCACGCATCGCAGAACGCGCAAATCAGCAACGAGCTTGCAATAAATAGGCGTAAAATCTGAAACAGGTTTGAAGGTTAGAAATCAGTTGGGAATGCGTTTAGTCGGATATAGGTTGGTTTTAAACCATCCTCCGATGCTTCGAATGATCGGATGAGCGTATGAAAAAAACCAATATCTAACCAAAACATATTTCCAACCACTGCGATGCATTTTCAACCTTTCTCCAACGTAAATCCGATGGTTTGTGCTACCTGGGTACGCAATACTGTTTCTCGATTTTCAACAACCAAAATATCGCCATTTCATTAATATTTCTTTCTTTATATAATTTGTTAACATGTAAAATAATCCGCCAACTAAATTAAGCAAATCCATAAACAGCAGAAATTTGCACACAATTTCAAACAATTTCCAAATTTTTCCACTTATTTTGTAAACATTTCGGGTAGCATTTTATAATCACCAGAAGTATCTCAGTATTTGGCAACACTATCTCTTCGATGAAAATTAGTAACACAGTTTCACAAAGTAGGGAGGGGGAGCCCTATCCAAGGTATCCCGAAACAATTACCGCAAATTTGGTAACTTTTTAAATCACAATAAAGGAGTCTTCGCAGTTTCGTCGACACTTCATTTCCCCCCCCCCTCCTGATTTTCAGTTTCAATCATACCCTTTAATACATTAAGGAGGGGAGGCAATTCGAATTGTCGGCGAAACTGGGGAGAAACCATTTTTTGGTAACTATTTGACCTCTGCCTGTGTTGACCATTAACTTGAATCGATTGAAAAAAACTACATCAACATGAGCGAAGCCGCGGGTAAAAGCTAGTTTAAAATAAAATAGAGTGAAAAATAAAGACCAAAGATCATTAAGGTTATTTAAGGTCACCAAAGCACCAGATCAGTTCAAAAAAAGTTTTTTTTACCTGGGACCACAAATATGGCTTGTATTTCAAGCAAATAAAAAGACTAGGCTGGAAATTGAAAATTTTATTACGGAAAATCTAATTGTAAATGGTTTTGAAGAAAATCACTAGTGTGTGGAGGGTGTTTCATCTTTTTTTATCAATAAAATAAACAAAAGAAAAGTGGGACGTTAAAAACTACATGAGCAGTTACTTAAAACAAGTAATAATTTCTGTGTAACAATGGGAAAACTTTTTTTGAATTAAAAAAAATAATATTTTGACAATATATGCGCTCATGTACATACATACACAAAACACGGCAGTGGCGCAACTAGAAAGTAGTTTTTAGTTTGGGAAGGAGCACAATAGGAAAAAAAAAATCTCATTAATTTGATTGATTTGATTTGTTCATCAAATCTCTCAATGTTGAAACTTTTAGTAGTTTAAAAAAACGCAATTTTAGACTGTCATTGGTGATGTTAAGGGAAAGAACAGTACCTCGGAAATTTGCAGAAATCAAAGCCTTAAAACGCGGTTTTAGACCATATTTATTGACGTTATACTAAAGGATGGAGCTTTGGGACTCTCCTCGATCTTTTTTTAATTTTTTTTTTTTTTTTTTGAAAAATAGATAGAAATCAATTCCTTTTCCTCCCTCCAATTTTTCGAAATTGCAGTTCCAAAAATGCCAATTGTAGACAAACTTTCAAGATTTTTACGAAAAGGGATACAGACGCTCTCCCCTAGAAATCTTTTCAAAATTGAAGTCCTAAAAACTTAAGCACAAGATTCTATAGTAATACGAGGAGGAGAGACTATTCCACTTAAATGTTTCGTAAGTCGCTGTTTAAAAAACCTATGTTTTGATGATATTATAAAGGAATGCGGTTTGTTGGCCCTTTCCCGAATCGTTTCTGAAAATGAAGACTTAAAAATGCGATAGTAAGACCATAATTGGTAACGTTAGGGCAGGGCCGGACTGGGTGATCGACAGGGCGCGGGAAAGCTGAGTTGAAGGGCGCCGACTGAGCCTCCATAATATCTAAGAAATTAAGATTTAATGCGAAAATTTTTAAAAGGATAAAAAATCATTGAGAAGCAAATAAAGCCCTTTTTTGTTGCTGAAAATGTCTAAACGAGAAGTCATATTTTTTGCAAGTTCAAAAATAGTAGAAGAGACCTCCCCCCAAAGAGTTTTGGTACATCCCCTTAAATATTAATGATTACCCCCTAGAAAGAGACTCCCCTAAAAAAAGAGACGAAAGACCACCAAAATACACCCTGAAAATTTGAATAACATCGCGGGGGCGGTTGGGGGGAATAATTTTTAATTTCGAAGAATGAGAAGTTTTGCAAAATGTTTCTCAACAGAAACTTTTTCGGAAAATTCATTGCTTGTTCGTCTTTTTTCTGAAATGCATCATTCACTAGTTCAATAGCATTAAGTAACAACACCTCTTGCAGTGATACTTTTTTTTTGTGTTGTCGATTGAATTTTTTTCACTGGTATCTGCTGTTGTTTTAAAACATGACGCTATCATTTTATTACATGAATTTGTCGGTTCTTTAAGCTGACGAGGTTTTCTCTGTGCGATCAACATTCATGCTCAGGTTTTTTTTTTCGTTTTGTCCCTGCATATGCTAGTTTGTCATTTTCGACAAAATGCTTCTGCAATTAAAAATTAAAAATAGATGTATGTACATGACAATTCAAACTGTTGTCCGTTTTCAAAGACTGTTTTAAAATATTTTTTTCCACTTTATTGTGCTAAAGTTCAAAACTCAAAAAGAATAAATTAAAAATATCGTTTCATAAGTAAATTTTTTTCTTTGGACTGTTAAAAATCCAGGGCAGATCCTAGGGTGTCGGCCGCCTGTGTGCAAAGACCTGATGTGTCGCCCCTGAAGAGCAATTTGCATGTTTTGATTATAACGCCCATATAAATCTATATAAATCTTTCTTCAAATTTCTGTATCAAGATCTAATTAAAAAAAAAAAAAAGAAAAACAAAACAGAAGAAGGATGAATTCATGTAAAAAGTTAGAAAAAACTCCTTAGGTACAATTTATATCTTTGAAGAAAGTAATAGGTACAAAAAATGTACTAGTCGTAAAAACGCATTTTATAGTCTGTCTTTGGTGACATCAGAGGAAAGACGGAGGAGGAAGAAACAGGGGGGGGGGGGGATCGCATCCAGAAAATATTCAAAATTGGCTTATGGAAAAAGCTGTAATTAATCTTTGGTTGTGTTTGGTTGCTAGGACAAAAGAGTAAAGAGTCGGGAACATTCAAGGTCCATGGAGAAATTTTCAATATTGACGTCAAAAATTGCAATTTTAGGAAACTTTTCGAAATTTGAGGGGAAAGTAATGTTGGAGTTCTTTCCTAAAATTCTTTAAAAATTGATGTTAAATTGCAGCTTTTTTTTTCTGACCTTAGTTTAGAAAGGATCGGCGCTCTTAAAGAAAATTTTCTGGAGCGGAAGTTTGGAACAAGCAATTTTGTGTTATCTTTGTTGACGTTGTTGGAGGGAGGGAGATTCGGTCATCTCCTATCGAAAGTTTTCAAAATTGAAGTTTAAAACTCAAATTTAGGCTGTCTTTGGTGACGGTAGGGGGTCTGGCATCTTTCCTCTGTTAATTTATCGGCACTATTGTTTCAAAAACACATTTTTCGCTAGATATGGACACGATAGGGGAAAATACTCCGAACTGAGAGAAATATTTTTCGGAATTAAAATCAATTTTAGGCTATTTTTGTGAAGGAAGGGTTTTAGGGCTCTAAAAAGCGCAATTTTGTACTATCTTTGGTGACGTTAAGGAAACCGAGAAGTTTCAGCGGATCTTTCTGAATATTTTTCGATATTAATATCTGAAAAATCACTAAAGACTTGTCTCCGATCTCCGATTGATGGGGGATGCCGGATGTCCTAGCGCCGTGAAAATTTACGTAAGCTATCCGGAATTTTTTAGAAATCGAAGTCCCAAAATCGTATTTTAGGCATTGTTTGATAACGATGGGACAAAGAGCGGTTGGGGATTCAGTGTGCCCTCAAGAACTGTTTTTTGAAACTGAAGTCAATTTCAGGCTATTTTAAGCAGGAAGGGTTCGGTGGCTTCACGGAAGCATCTAAAAACGAAAGTTTGAGCCATAATGATTACGTTGGAGAAAAGGGGGATCCGCGGTATTTCCCCCAAAGTTCTTTGAAACTGATGATTGAAAAACGCAATTTTGGTTTGTTTTTGAATACGTTAAGTAAGAGGGGGTAGGATTGAGGGCCGCTAATTCAGACCATCTTTGGTAGTAATGTTAGGGAATGGATTTCAGTGGCCTCTACCGCAAATTTCGAAAAAGAAATTCGAAAAATGCCATTAAGCAATTGTTGATGACGTTTGGAAGAACTGTCCCCAAAAGAGACATTTTGGATTTTAGAGCGATCATTTTTAGGCTATGTTTGATTAAATTTAAAGTAGAAAGAGTAAAAAAGAGACTGAATTGGATCTTTAAGATCGATGGTTCAACCAGCAAAATTTTCCGAAATTGAAGTCCTAAAAACGCAGTTTGAAGCCTTCTTTAGTCTTGTCAAAAAGGTCAAGGCATCCTTTTGGATCTTCGTTTTGGAGCTACACTTAAAATTTGTAACCCGGGGCAAAGGCCCTGTCCTCCTACTTGATATGTAACCGGGCAGTTCATTCGTGATTTTAATTAGAAAAAAACTGCTGTAAAGGGGGAAAATTAAAAATTTTAGTTCGTTGATTATATATGTTTGACTCTCAGGGGAGTAGCAATTTTCCATTGTCTCTCCAGTCTCCACGCATACACGACTGCTGAACACAGAATTTGTAGTTTGAAATACTTGCGAGAGTATCCTATCAGCATAGTTTTTTTTTTTTTTTCTTTTACATAGAATATGTATGTCTTCATTGTTAAGGGTCAATAAAAGCTTTTAAGGCTGGGGAAGGCTGGGGATGAGTATTAGTGGCCTTTAGAAGGCACGCTTTCATGCTTCGGGTGGGGGGGGGGAATAGATTTCCGTCATTGCCCCTCCCCTGCTGTATCCATGCCTGATTACCAGTTCTGTCACAAATTTTGCAACCAAATGAAGCATGTGAGTCTAACATTCCATTTTTCTCAATATGCTAAGCTGTTGGAAAATTGGCAAACACTTTGATAGTTGAACATTTAAAATTCTGCATATTTATTCGACTTATTATGTCATCTTGTGAGAAATTCTTGAGGAATTTTGCTTGATTAAAAGAACTACATGATGCCGCCTGCGGCCGTCCCTTGCTTTGGCCGCCCTTGTGCGGTGCGCACTCTGCACAATTGCTAGGATCGGCCCTGAAAAAATCTTTGCATCTCTGCATGGTGCTCTTTTAAAGCATTTTAGTTATGCAATTATTTTGAGAGTAGGAGCGAGTGGTAATGAATATCAGGCCATTACTAGTTTCTATAATTGTACTTTAAAAAAAGGGTATGTTTTTGGATGAATAGCAATACAAAAAAGGAATTCAGTCATGAAGGGGAAACTTGATTTTACAAATTGGGTAAATAAAGAAATATTATAATTTATCAAAAATGAAAATTAATAAAGAGTAATGAAGAATTTAGTGCGGATATAACATGAGACATGACATTAGTGATTAATTGATTTCAGTCCTCAAAATCAAAAGATTATTCGAATTATGTTTACGCATTTGTTTTGTACTTATAGGATTGCTTGTTTTTTTTTTTTTTTTTTTTTTTTTTTTTTTTTTTTTTTGCATCTCACATCTTAAAGTCAAATTTTATACGAATTATGCATTTGTAATGAAATTGACTTATGTATTTATTAGTAACATGATCATGTCATAGCAAATATCTTGGGGGAAAATACAACCAATCGAACTCTAACTTATCCAGTGCACCTGATCGTCTTTTTGCAATACGTAATAAATAATATCATTTTAATAACACTGAAACTATTGGGAAAAGCTTGAAATTAAATCATTTGAGAAATCATTTTTTATGTATGGATATACATTTAAAATTACTATTATTGTTTGTGACCATTATAAGGAATAAATGAATTGATTTGATTAATCAATAAAACTTTTGCAAGAAAACTCAAAGATTTCAGTTTAAAAGAAGAACAAATAAATTTCTTGACCATGTCCAATTTCCCCTTGCCTCCTTTTTTCATTTAAGAATTCCTTATTTTTTTTAAAGTAAAATTAAAATTACAAGTTTTTTGTTAGCATAAGAAAACAAGAGGGTTTTTCGTAATGATATTTTTTCTTCCACATTCTTAAATCAGGATTTAATTTCTGAAAATTCATTTCAGAAATTCTCGCTGTCCAAAGTGTTATATTTTTAAAGTATATATATAGCAAAAACGAACATTTTAAACGTTTCTATTCATTTTCATGGCATTGTTGTCTTAAAGTTTCGAGAACTTTTTGAGTGTCAGATTTTGTTTTTGAAAACTGGCGCGACCGACCTAGACAGAGCCGTCATAAAAACTACCAATCATATTAAAAACAGAGGGACGATGAAAAAAAAAAGTTCAAGGACAGGCTTGATCTTAGTAGTTTTTACTTTTTAAAATAATAGTTTTCAATTGATAACACAAGACCTTTCAACTTATCTGAGTACGTTGTTTTTTTAACCATATGTATTTTCGAAAATTTTGCAATATCATTTGTCATTTCGCAGCACATAGATCATAATGCCATTAATTATGAATCATAGATTGTAATTCTATAATTTAAGATTACACATGAAGGAAAATATTTTCGCAATAAAAAGAAAATGAAAACTGAAACGAGTAACCTACTGTTGAAAAGATCCTTGACTTAATATATCCAATTTTACTGCCGCTTCAAAATTACTTGTTCACTAATGCAAAAATCTGATCCAAATGACTCTTCGATTCATGTAAGTAACGGCAATTGGACCTCTGTAGTCTAACTGCATAAAATTTATGATAGTTGTCCTCCCTTGTCCAACAGAAATCCACTGCTATGAATCCCCCATGACCCAAGAATCGCAGATCCTTATCGATATAAAGCATCTTAAAAGGTGTTATTTAAAGCCATAAAACAAGTGTGTGGTCTACATGTATGCTCCCTTTTTTCTGCTTACCAAAAGATAGTTAGTCAAAAGCTCTTGCACAGTACAAGAATGCTTCGAAAGACCCTCATAAAATGCTTTAATGGTTAGAATCTTTAGCTTTTATTCTGTGAAAAAAAAAGTGCTGTTTATTTTTTAGGCTTTATACTATCCTGATATGTAAAAACTAACTGCAGATAGAAAACGAATAAGGTTACTTCGATATTTCTCACATTCCATTTCTAATATACGTAGTCTTTCTTGACTCTTATTAATATTTGTAATACCAGTAGCGTACCTAGTATGGGTGACACTCGGAGCGGTAATTAGTGATGTGTCAACCCTCCCCCCTCTCCCTCTAAACGCAAAAAAAAAGAGTTTTTAAATTCTATGTAAACATGAAAATATTACAATTTTCAGAAACAACTGTATTTGTGATTTGTGAAAAACAAAATTTTATGTGGGATAATATGCATAAGGCAAATAAAAACTATGAATGCTTTTTATGTAACTTACCCAAGACGCATGTGTGCGTCGAGAGATCAAAAAAGTAAGGGGATCTGTGAAATTGTTGGCCTCGTAATTACTTGGAACTTATTTTACACACATGGAAAGCTAATGGGTTTTCAGTTTTTTGTTATAAGAGGTCACTACTAGGTCTAAGTATTGACAATATGAACCTAATTCTGAGTATAGTAGTACGTATTGATTCCATGGTGTGGGGTGGGAAATATTGGGGTACGGGCGGACCTATCCCCTGTAAAATTTTCAAATTAGAAGTCTTAAAAATGCATTTCAGCTTCATTTTTATCAAAGACTTGTAATTCCACTTTGGGTATCACCCCCCCCCAGACAGTCAAACCCAAGGCGGACCCCCCCTCCCCTTCGCGACGTCACAAGTAATAGCTTTGCGTTTTACTTATTAACAACATCGTTATACATTCCTTCTTCAAACTCAAACTTCGTTCCGCTCATAATGAATTGCATTGTTTCATTGATGCAAAGTTTATCAATAATAACCTTCACGAGTCAACAGGATAGCGAGGGGTGGGGGGCGCGGTATCGAGCTTCATCTGAGGGAAACACAGATGAAAAAACTTCCCAAAATGATATAAAGGCAGCATAAAATGTAATAATATTATGATTTTATGCAGGAATTCAAATATTAATATTTTTAAGGTAGTATTGTAGCTTTTTTTTACATAAGGGCGACAACCCCCCACCGCCAAGGGCAATGACGAACCTCCTCCAAATGCTACGCAGCGCTCCCCCTCCCGAGAACTTGACCCCCAAAATGAGATTTAAAAAATCTCTTAAGTTAACTCAGTTAAGTAACTTAAGTTCTCCTAACAATTTCAATGCCGAAGGTTATGCCATGATCCCCTTCCTTTGTACACACATCTGGCTAAAAAGACAGTGAAAGAATTAAATCCAAATAAAAAAACTGGAATATGTTTTGAACACAAAGATCTTGAACTTGTAATGATTTTGATTGACAAAACTTAGTTTAAAATCGAAAAATGTTTTATCTCTAAAATTTTTCGGCATCTTAATTGTGTTTAGTCCAGTAATTCCTCAAATGTGCCCAGGGGAGCCCTGCAGTCCTCCTAGGACCACATCGAAAATTAACTATTTTTTCTCAATTAATTTAGACTTATTATTTGTGAAACTTTTTTTTTTTACAGGATAAATAAGGGCTATTCAATGCAGATACACGACTCGTATTTATTTTTGACTGCCAGTTACAAGTCATACTTTTATTTTGGGAAGGGCGCCATGCGAATATCTTAGTTCCAAAAAGGGCGCCATGACTCCAAAATCTAGGAATCACCGTGCAGTCTTGTCCTAAAAGTTATTTTGTGAAGTGACAAAAAATACGACATCTGACTTCTGTCATCGTGTTCATCCATCCACTAAATTATTGCTTTTACGCGGCTTATTTCGACATTACACTATTTTTAATGCGCAGATTTCAAAAATTAACATTATTTGTCTTCTTGCTTCTATTGCACTCATGGTCGTTACCAGAACAGGGAGTCATGCTATTCGCTCTTTTACAGCAACTTAAGTACAGTCAATAAATCAAACCATTCTCGTATTCTTGACTATAGATATGTGCTGTCACTTTCACCCTCACATCCCTTTTTTATTGGGGAAACACCATGGGTCCGCTTTTGTCCTCAGAATTGAAACTTGGAGCAAAAGATAAGCCACAAACGATGCCCTGGGAGCAGACCGTTTACGAAACGAGAGGGGACTAATTGCCTTTATTGGGGGCAATAAAAGGGAACGTCTATATAAATAAGAAGACCATTGCTTTTGCATGTGAAAATATTCACATGCAAAATCACTTCTTTGTTCCACATAATTCATTTCCATTTTGCTAAAACATTCTTTCGAAAAATAAGAAAAGAACAGAAGGGCGCCTTTCGAGAGGGCCGGGAAAAGTGCCGGTCAAGTCTATGGCCAGTCCGGGCCTGCGTTAGGGACAGCAATCTTTTGAAACTGAAGCTCCCAAAACCCAATTTTAAGCGATTTTCGAACGCAATTTTAAGCGTAATGTTTCGTAATGTTTTTGGCGGAAAGGGGGGGGGATTCGGAGAGACTTTTATTTTCAGACAAACTTAAAAAAGGAGAGAAAGAAATAATACTGGGCGGGGAGAGAGGGGGGGGGGGGTCAATGAGCTGTAACTATTGAAAATTTTAAATTCAAATTTTAATTTCCCCCTTGAAGGAAAAATTGAGAATATTATGAGGAGTCATTTCATTTCGGGGGGAGGGCGGAATACAACAAAGTAATATCAAAAAAATATATTTCCTGGACCTCCCCCCTTTTCCCTCCCACACATACACTTTTTTTTTGAGCAATAACGATTGCTTATTGTTCTCACTTGACTGTTTTGATGTCCTTTGATTTTATTTTCCCACCGCCACCCTCTGCAGCATCACCGTCGACCGGGTCCTCACGATGCTGCTCCTATAGCGAAAGCCGTCTCCAGGTTGCATCCATGTCCTACACACACAACTACACACACACGCACGCACACACACACACAAACACATACACACACATACATCTACACACACATACACAAACACATACACACAACTACCCACACATTCATGCCTGCACACAGACACAAACACATATGTCTACACACATACCCCCCCCCACACATTCATATACACAACTACCCACACACTTATGCCAGCACACAGACACAAACACATATGCCTACACACACATACACATACCCCCTACGCACAAACACACACGCGCCTACATACACACTATCGTGATTTCGAAAAACATAATCTGAATTCAAAATTTCAGAATTCAAATTAATTATCTTTTTTTTAAAATTTGAAGCACGCACGCACCAAAAAAAAGGAAAAATAAATAAAAAGTTATGAATTATTTTCTGAAAAAAGTGAAGGGGCCCGGCCCCCTCCCGCACCTCCCACGAGCCGCCACTGGAGCTTCGCGGCCGCGAAAATATATTCGACCAGTCACGTGGCGAATTCGCCCGGCGAAAAAGCGCGGTCGCTCTGGTAGCGACTAGAGTCCCAGGGACTCTAGTCGCGACCGAAATGACCACAATCGGAGTTTATAAACACGAGTGGGTGTCGTTCGGAGTCAGGTTTCGATCGGTAGATCGGTTGCGACCGTTCTCGAGTTTTGAAACGCGTCCATAGTCAACCAGTCGTGGTCGACTGGATGTTATTGTGGGGTCCCTCCACATTTCTTATAGCTCTTACGAGTATTACAATTCGTATGGCAACTGTTAAAAATATTTGGTTTGTTTTCTTTTTGATCTAGCACCATAGCAAGCACGTTGCGTCAGTAAAGTGTGAATGTGTCAAAGGGTGAAAAATAGGGATGTATGAAAGCTAACGTTTAAAATATTTATCTTCTGTCTGATATAAAAAGCTGTAATCATGGTGAAAGAACAATTCAGAGAATCTCACCTTTCTATGAAAATGTGAATACATTTTTCAATTATTGTTTACATGTACAAAAGAATTAATATCATTTGCCATTGTTATGAAATTCTTTACTTTTTAATGTCCTGTAATTTTCGGTTCATAATTAGCGCTAACTCTCAAATCGCCTTTTTTTTTGCAATTAATTACTATATCGGGTCTCGCTACTGCTTTAAGTACTACAATCAAATGCAAATGTGTTCCTTAATTAATATTGAAATCTAAGACCCAGGAAGTATGATTTAGCTCATTTCAGGGGATATTTCGATAATTGGGAATCTGGCGATCTTTTTTCATTGGCGTCATTTTTTGGCTCCAGCGCCTGCACGTGAGGTATTTTTCTTTGTAAATCTAAACAAAGAGACCGGAAACATCTATTAACATAGGGTTACTATAAATCAGCAGGGTTACCAAAATAAAATTATTTCTGCCAAAAATGAGACTACCGCGCCAGATTCCCAATTATCGAAATATCCCCTCATTTCTCAAATTTTTTCATAGCTAAATGCCAAATGTTGTAGACAATATCAAATGCCCCCCCCCCCTCCCCAAAAAATAAGATGTTATGAAATTGCTTAAGCAGGGTAAGAAGATTTGTAAGGGTAAAGAAGACTTGTGATAAACTATTTTCCTAAATTGTGTATTTAAAATTCATTCTGTCTGATTAGCATGAAAAAGAAAGAACTCTTTGATTACTTTTACTGTAAATTTCATTTCATTTTTTGTCATTTTTTTCTTCCTTTATTTCTAAATAAGTAGCTATTCTGTCGAAATTTTTTAAACGATATACATTTTGTGCTATCATTACTAGTTTACTGGGGAAACATATCTTTTCCTTAAATTCAACAGTGCATTACAAAGTCCTTTTTTTTTTCAAGAATGGAAAATTGACTTAATGGTGTTTAGGCACAAGCTTTTCATTTGTGGTTCGTCCCTATGAGCAGGCCCGTCTTTTCAAAATTTTCCGAGGAACGGGAGTAGGGGGGTGGGGCAAAGGGTTGTTTTCAATACATTTTATAGGGAAAAAATAATAAAAGGCGCTGCTCGATATTGAAAATGCAACATCAAGAAGTAGTAGTTTGCAAGGGATGAAATTCGACAAAAGGACGAATACAGCAAGGAACAGTAATTGACTTATATTTTGAATCAATATTCAAATTATAGAACGAGAATGGCGTCAAAAGGACAGATACAGCAAGGAACACTAATTGACTTATATTTTGAATCAATACTCAAATTACAGAACGAGAACGGCGTCAACTTGGTAGGATGTAGGACCACCGTGAATGGCAATGCACAAAGAAAACAAGAGGTACAAAGTCATTAAGAGTGCGGACGGTGTCCTGAGGGATGGCCTGTCAACCATTTGCTAAAGTTTCGTCCTATGAATAACAGGGTTTGTACACTCTTTCAAAACTCCTCCAATACTCCTTCATTTAGGAAATTTTTTTAAGGGCCCTTCAAACTCTTCATTTTGGTTTTAACTCCTTCAAAACTCTTTCATTTTTATTTCAAGATTACATAATCTTCCTCCCTGACAGTCTTTTAAAATACTTCGATCAAGAACTGTTAACTTCATCACAAGAGCAAAGGGGGCACAAAAACTTGTGTCTCAACTGTGTTGATCGCTGTTGGGAAAGAAAAATAAAATTTTGAGATTTAGCATATCTTACTGTTAAATTAAACATTTTTTTTTAATATAAATAAATGTAATGTAGCAATTTTGTATATTTTGCCATCTAATTTTTATATAGATGTAATTTACAGATAGATTATCTGAGTTCATAAAATTTGAAGATTAATAGAAAATGCTTAGGTTGTCATTTGAAAAGAAATTTTATCTGGAAGAAATAGATTATTTGAAGGAAAAAAACATTTGTCTGTAAAAAGACATCATTGAGCATAAAAAGGGCATTGAAAGTGAGAAAGACATCCAATTATCCCTGAAATCGAACAGTTTGAAGAAGATTGAAAGGAAAAAAAAGTCAACAGCTCATATTTTTGTTAAAATTCAGTAGGTCGATGATATAAGATTTATGAAGTAAATTAATGTTTTAGTGTATATTACTCTTAAATTATAGATTTTTATTTTGAAATTTTAATGTACTATTTTCGTACATTTTCATTATTTTTCAAAAAGATGTGATTTACAAATTGCTTATAGAAGTCATAAAAGTTGAAGGTGAAAATACTATATTAGATGACTTGTATGAAACTGTAGTCTCATACACTATATTTCAAAGTTTTATGATTATTGCTTTTCCCCTTACCACACTCGCAGCAACAAAAGTCAGTTTGTCTAATTACTATTTAAATATACATAGGTAGATTTTTTTTAGTGATTGTGTTAAAATAACTGTTTAGTAAATAGCAGCTTTGATGTGATAAATGGGATCCTCCACAAGTGATGCCACTAAAGGGGGAGATAGGTTCATGAAATTGTGACAAGGGGAAAAGAGTGTGAGAAACAGTGACATCACATATTAACACAATATGTTTACGAAAAATATGACATGTTACTAGGCTAGGAGCAAAGTATAGTGTGACACTTTGACAAAGAGAGAAGGGGGTCAAATATGTTGAAAAAGGTGTGACATTTATGCTCTGCACTAAAGTACTCCTTCAAAATCTCATTTTACTCCTGCAAAATTCCTTCATTTTATTTTTTGAAATCGGTACGAACCCTGAATGAGGCAGGGACAGAGTTTGTAAATATCGTCTAATAACATCCCATTTGTGCTCAGACAGACCAGGAGCGTGCAGTGGTCACTAAAGTATCTGTACATCTTATAGAGCATGTTGAATGTGTGAGCACTGTGTGGTCGGCCATTATCCTACTTAAAATTGCATTGGGCACCCCTGAAGGTAAGGGATTGCCACCGGCCATAGCACATTCTGCTGTATTGTTCGACTGCCATAGTGCTCTGAGTACATACTAGAAGTGACTTGGTATCATACACAATAGCTCCTCAAACCATGAAGCCCCATTGTCAAGCTGTGATGCACTCTATAATTGCTGCCGGATCAGACCTGTCTCCCTGTCAACGCACTCTTGTATATGGTGACTATCACTGGGAAAAGAAGCTCTGAGAGCAGGATGTTCCATCATCCATCTCTCTGCTGTGGGTTCAATGGCAGTCTTCTTAACGAACGCCATGATTGCAGGCCACTTGCAACCAATCGATGGGAAGATTTTGATTGATATGGGAACATCCAGGATCTCTTGCACATGCATCAGGATGGAGTGAGTGAACTCTAGTGAAAACGTGCACTTGCATGCCTCAATCTTGGCGCATTTCCTTGCTCCAACCATCTTCGCCACAGCCGATGCATCATGAAGGCATTCAAGTTGGTATCAGCTGCAGTTTGTCGTAAGGATCAACCTGCCCATCTCAGCCCAATCACCATACCCTGGTAAATTCATCTATCTATCTGCTGGAAGTGCCGCCGCTGAAAGCAATATGGCACTCTCCTATTACACGCATCTTCTAAGACAAAAACTAAATTTCTTCAATGACTCATCTGGCAGGAATAAAGACACGAATATTGCCCATTCTACAAATTCCTTCTTTTATTTCTTACTTCACATGCGTTGGAGAGTTACGCATTTTATATCATTTGCATAACTCGATGATGTGCATCTACCCTGGAGTTTGTATAAATTTCTGGCCAGGCCTTCTTGGTGTTGCAGTTTCAATGTCAAGCAGTGTACATGCAGAGCCTAATTTCATATTTCCAAAATCCTGTAAGAATCTATAAACCCCCTCCCCCTCACCTCTCAAATGACAGACCTGCTCATGAGACATTTTGTTTAACTTGCAAACCTTCAAATATTATCCTGTTAACATAGCTACATAACTTAGACGCATGCGTACACGCCCTGGGCAGATACATTTAATGCTGTGCAGATACAGGTAGTTATCAAAATAATGGAAACACCTGTGAATAAAGGTGACATTTTTGAATGTGCTTTGTACGTAATAAAGAATAAAACTAGATATCTGTTTTTTTTTTTTTAAATTATAAATAGCAATGTACATATTCTAGTAGTATATGGTGGATTAACTGAAGTTCTGGACGTCTTGGATTTTTTTCAAGTGCATAAAATATCGGACCTCTCAAATTTTAAAAGAGGCCAAATGGTTGGAACGTGTCTAGCTGAAGCAAGTGTAACTAAAACATCTCAACTTTTTGGTGTTTCTATCTAAATGTCATGACAGCATACACACAGCACGGTAAGATAAGCTCGGCAAAGCAAAATAGTGGACGGAAAAAGAGAAGCTTAGTGAAAGAAACCGACAGTATTGAAGAGCATTGTAATGTCTAAAAAAGCGAACAATATCAGCAAAAATGACCAGAGAACTAAATTCACCATCTGGATTCACCAGTGTGAGTGATTAGAGTCAGAAGGCACCTTTATCAGCAGAACATTTATGGCAGAGTAGTGATTCCCAACACACTTGTCACAGAGTGCTTCTATTATTTTGATAACTACCTGTACATTTGCTGCAAATAATGTGCATTGACTGAAAATTGTTAATAATATCCATATTAAACACATACTATCTTCAAAATTTGAAGATAAATTAATGAAAAGTATTTATTATTGGTTTCATGAATACATGAATGGAAGCAAAAGGTATAATCTTACCCACTTTATGTTGATTTTCATTCATGAAGATAGTTTTGAGCTATGTGTGTAGATACTTTATATTTTTATCTTACAAAGCCTGTTACTAATTCATCACAAACGTGAGTTTTGTTTCATGTTTCAAAATTGCTTTATATTATTAAAACTCTTCCAATTACCCAGCTTTAACTACTAATTATGACCTCTTATTTAGCATTTGGACCCCCTCTCCCCTTTAAAACTTGCCATGTATTTTTCATCATCATTCTATAAAAAATTTTTTTAACTTTCAGAAGTAAAATCAGTTTTGGTATTCAGAGTGCTGTTGATGTTCGGCAACAGGCTCATATCAACTGTGTTAACATAAATTTATATGAAGCCAACAGCCATGACCCGACGCCTTATGGAGTCCTGGATTCTAAAATGGTAATTTTATAGTTTTAAGCAATAGTTAAGATGTGCTGTATAGCATGTAAGCAATTTTTCAAAAAAAATTTTCTGTTCATAATTTGTTATTTTCATTCTTAAATATGTTCCCCTTATCTTGAACTGCTTCTGTTAAATTATGATACATTTATTTTTACCATTGTGACAACAATTATAACCTTTAACTATATTTTGAAATGGTCGTTGCTGTAGTTTTGTTATATTTTCGATGATGTCTTTTTTAAGTAAATATAAGTAAAAATGCACCTGGCTCTTTAATTTTCTTCAAGCAACCTAACAAATTAACGAAGTTCATTTAACACTGTAGCAGAGCGTGGTTAGTTAAAACTATTGAAGATCAAGAAAGTTTGGGGGGAGAAAGGGCATATTTAAGGGGGGAACTTTAAGAGTTCGGAGGGGGTCAAGAGCATATTTAAGGAGTGAGACATACCCCCCCCCTCCCAAGAAATAAATTTAAGATTACCAACTTTGTATGATTTTACAACTTCAATTTACGGAGTTACCTTCAAGTTTATGGCTTGCCCGCCCCCCTCAAATAAATCCCTGTATGAGTCCACAGGCAGGACAATATAAGTTTTAAAAAGCACTCTTGGTTCATTATGTTGCTCCCATAAAAAAGGTAACAGATCAAAAGACTGACAGTGCTGCAATATTATGCAAAACAAAAATTTTTGTTGGAAAATATATTTAAAAAAAAAAGAACATTTTTAAAATATGCACAAAATCACTCTAAGGGAGAAAAATATTATCAACTTTCATATTGGCGGTCTTCCGTCACACTGCAAATGCATAAGAAACTTTAAAATTTTTTAAACATGCAACGAAGCATGAATATAATGTAATAAAAAATTATTTTAAATTGAACACATTTACAGAAACAAATATCCATTGAACTGCATATTCTGAACTTGAAATTAGTTTCATTAGGTTTGCACTTAAAAAAATGAGTGAAGAAAGAAAGTAAAGAAAAATCATATTAAAAATGCAGTAATATGCATTAACCCCCCCCCCCCCCCCCGTTTTTTTGCATTTATATTTTATATGCACTAAACATCAAAAGGGGCCAAACTTAGCAATTACATATGCAAAACATGGTTTTATAATGTGTGCAAAAATAAATAACTAATTAAATAAATAAATAAAACTAAGTAAAGATAAAACTTGTCGAAAAAGACTTAGGGTTTTTAAAAATTGAAATATTTTTAATTTCTTGAATTGAAAAAATGGATAATGTTACTAAATTTGAATATAAGTTATTAATTGTCAAATAAGCATGCATGAGAAACTTTCAAAGAGTTATTTCTTTGACTTAAAATTAAAAAAAATATTATGGGGGTAATGTAATGGGGCCCCAAGTTAGTTTCAATTTAGGATTTTGATTGCATCGTAAACAGAGGCGTATGTAAGGACTATTTATTATTAAGTAGATAGAGATTTTTATTTAAAAAAATATATCATGTATAGAAGTTTACAGTGATGCACCGTTTACACGTTTCTCTTTTGCAGATTTTTATCATTTATATGTTTTTTAGTTTGGACCCTGCAGAGTTTAATACACAATAATGTATCCTGCTATACATTTTTTTCATTTGTATGCTTTTTTCATACTCCCTTCAGAAACGTATAAACCGTGCTTCACTGTATTATTTTTTTAAACAACTTCATTAAAATTAGTTTTGATAAAGCTTTCAAGCTTAGAAAACTTGGAGTATGACTTTTGAACACCCTTGTAAATTAAATATTGGAGTTCATTCTTTCATACAATTTTTAAAACAAACAGTACAAAAAAAAAAAAAAAAAAGAAAAGAAAAATATCACGAAAAAAAAATAGTAATTGTTAAAGATGAATTTTTGAACTAAAAAAAAAATTGAATTAAAAAAACAAAAATTTCCCTCAAAATAATTTGTTTTTGACTATGATTGCAAAGGTGACCGCTAAAGACTAAAGATTTCAGTAGGTTCAGTAGAGAAACTTAAACAAGTTCACATGTTAGAGGGCTTCAAGTTCTAGAATGATTACAAAATAAATCTGTTCTTCAGAGTAAATCCGCGTAGATTTTCCAAAATTTTCTAATTGGCTAAAAGTCTTGTCGGCCTAAAGACTGTGAGATGAGATAAAGGGAGGGGGTAGTAAAATATGCCGTATTTTCAGACATTTCTTTCGAAAAGAAGACGTTAATGGCACCATGTTATTTGTCATATAAAAGAGTAACAAACATAGGCATTTCCATTACAGCCCGCCAAAGGTAACTCACAGCTCAATATCCTTTCTCCTCCATACAATTATCCTTATCCAGGAACCTTTTGATTTCCAACAAGATGTACCGTGACTTCATGAATGCCCACAGAGTGACATGTCCTAAGGTTCTAATACAAACCTCACCAGTGTATTGCGTGAGTTAACAACTAGATAGATAATAGATGACATAGTTCCAACCACCTCATATCTACAATAACAGAAATAAGCAAGCAACAAACGAAAGAGAATAATGAAAAGGGGGAAACATGTCTTGTTTGTTAATTAATTGCACGTATACTTCCAGGGAAAAAATTTGCTATTAGCAGTTTGTTGCCAGCGAGGGACTTTCCATCGAGGAGTGCCAAAATGGAAATCACAGAGGCCAATCTCCCCCCCCCCCCGGGTGATAAGGTTCCGAATTTTTCATAATTTCCCTTTAGCCCCCCTTTTCTATATTTTCCCCTTAAAAAATCTTTACATAGTGAAACAAGTGTAATATCAAAATTTTTCCCGGGGGGGGGGGGGGGGGGGGGGGGGGGGGCAGTTGGCCTCCTCGAAGGGGAAGCACTGCCCCCCAAGAGGTGCCTGAAAGAAACACTGTTTAGTTTCCTTTTTATTTTGATCATTTTTTTCCTAAAAAGTGATGTTGATTGACCATTAATAATAAATGAAAACATTTGTCATTAATGGTCACATGTACATTATTACCTCAAAAATTTAATTTGATGGTATTTATTTTGGTAGCCGCAGCATATTAAGCTAAATTAAATATGCAGTCATATAAAATTTTGTGGCCATTTCATGCTCAAATAAGGTAAAGTATCAACTGTCTAAAATGTTTTCTTGTATTTAAAAAGTAGTGATTTTGTACAAATACAAAAATGATGACCAGCAACAGGCTCTGGGCCCAGCTAGGCTGGTCCTAGTCAATTTACAATCCCCAGTGAAGATCAATGGCCCTCTTAAAACTATCTACTCCCTTGCTCATTACCACCTGTTCCGAAAAGCTGTTCCAAGGTTCCGTTACCCTGCCAAAATAATAATTTTTCCTGATATCCATGTTAGCCTGAGATTTAAACAGCTTAAAACAATGACCCCTTGTCCTGTTTTCAGTGCTAAACTTTAGCCCCGTTACATCTTTCATTTTAATAAATTTAAACAACTGAATCATGTCCCCTCGGTCTATTCTTTGCTCAAGACTGTAAATTTTTAGCATTCTAAGCCTGGAATTGTAGTCTAAATGAGAAAGTCCATTTATTAATCTTGTAGCCCGCCTTTGAACCCTTTCCAATACATTAATATCTTTCTTAATATAAGGAGACCAAAACTGAACAGCATACTCCAAATGAGGTCTTACTGAACTTTTATATTAGGGCAGAAGAACTTCCGTAGATTTGTTTGAAATAGATCTATTAATAAACCCAAGCACCTTATTGACTTTGTTACTAGCTATGCTGCACTGTTGACTAAACTTTAAATCCTGACTTATTAAGACGCCGAGATCAGTAACTTTTTTTGCCTGACTAATGACTGAACCTCGCAAATAACAACTTGTACACTTATTTCCATACCCTAAATGTAGCACTTGACATTTCCCAACATTAACAACTATACCCCATTTATCAGCTCATTCCGTAATATGATCTAGATCCTCTTGCTGCTGATTTGCCTGTTCTTCATTTTCTACAATCCCCATAACTTGGACATCATCAGCAAAACAATTCATGTTCCCAGAGATATTTTTATGAATATTGTTTATAAAAACAATGAACAAAACAGGCCCTAACACTGATCCTTGAGGAACCCTGCTTAAAGCCTCACTCCATTTAGAATAATTTCCCCTTACAACTACTACTCTTTGTTTCCTTCCGGTCAGCCAGTTTTTTACTCAAATGAAAAATTTCCCTCCTATTCCTATATCACCAAATTTGCTAAGTAGAGCAACATGCAGTACCTTATCAAAAGCTTTTTGAAAATCAATGTAAACAACATCAACATGTATGGTCTAAAGCCATGTCCTAGAAATGTAATAAATTAGTTGCACAAGATTTACCTTTCTTGAAACTGTACTGAAAACTAGTCAATAGATTATTAGTCTCTAAAAAATTTACTATCTTAATTTTTATCAATGTTTCAAAAATTTTGCAAACCACCAAAGTTAGACTCACAGGTCTATAATTTCTCACACTGCCTTTAGACCCTTTCTTGAAGAATGGTGTAATGTTAGCCAGTTTCCAATCCTCTGGCACTGTCCCCGAGTTATAAGAAGTATTGAAAATATTTATAATTACATCTGCTAATTCCTCTACACATTCAACTAAAATTTTTGGATGAGTATTATCTGGTCCCGGAGCCTTAGTCTCTTTATTTTTTTCGAATGAAGTAAAACGTCATCCCTGGAAAATACAAAGTCCTCAAGCTGTACTATAACTTGTGTCTTCCCGGTGTCAACTCTTGAGATACAGTTATCATTAAAAACACTCGGAAAAAAATATTAAGAACATTAGCAATATCACTATCATCCTGAATTAAAATTCTGTGCTCATCAATCAGTGGCCCAATATGACTACTTCAAACCTTCCCCGAATTAGCGTACGCAAAAAACCTCTTAGAATTCCTGTCAATGTTATCTGCTAGTCTTTGCTCCAACTCTCTTTTCTGAATCCATACCAAATACTTAAATTTACCCTACAATATTGGAGCCTATCTGCACAGTGACCAGTTTCTTTAAACCTACGAAATGCGGCTTGCTTGTAATTTAGAGCGTCTTTAGTTTCCCTGGAGAACCACATCGGCCAAATTTTAGTGTTGACACCCTTTTTCCTAAAGGAAAAGGAAACATGATCCCCAATCGTTTTCGCTAGATTTTCCTTAAACTCTGTCTACTGAAGATTCACATTGCTATTGTCCAATCCGGAAGAAAAAACTGCTTTCAAACTCTGACTAAGTTCCACAAAATCAGTATTTCTAAAATTGGGCACTAACCTTAAATTCTCTACTTTGTGCATATCAAATTTAATCCCAAACCTAATACTGTTGTGGTCACTATCTCCAATGTGTTCCCCTATACATAACCCTTGAACAGAACTTTCCATATCACAGAAAACTAGATCCAAAATCACGTCCTGTCGAGTACCCTGAGTTACAATTTGATCTAAGAAACAGTCACCAATTACTTTCAAAAATTCCTCTTCTCTGCTATTGCCCTGGTAAACATTTTTCCAATCAATTCCTGGAAAATTAAAATCTCCCATTATGATGACTGACCCCTTGCTTGAAATGTCACTAATAATACTAAACATCTGTTCATCTTGACTCTGGCTTAAGTTGGGTGGCCTATAAATGTTCCCTGAACATAATTTTTTGCCCTTATTGCTCATCAACTCCAGCCAAATCAATCTCACTACGTTTATCATGAATTACCAATTCATTGCAAGTTAAAGTGTCTCTGACATAAAATAAAACCCCACCACCTCTTTTACCTACTTTATCTTCTCTAAACAAATTATACCCAACAATCAGCATCATTTTAGAGTAGCCCTTGTCTTGGTAACTCCAATAATATCCAATCTCTCGTCTATTATTATGCTTTTCAATTCTTCCATCTTGTTCCTAATACTACGAGCATCGGTATAAAAAACCTTAAGTAAGCCCATCTTACTTTCATTTAATGCTGAGCGATTATTTGAATCCCAACTGTTAAAATCTTTTATTAGCCACTTTATTAGCCACCCTATTTCCATTTCTACTGAAATCCCAATAGTTAGTACCCTTTCGAATTCTGCTCCTTAAATCATGCCCCCCATTCCAACTTAAGTTTTTTGATTTTGAAGTCTCTAAAACCAAACCACTAACCATTTTGACCCCTGTAGAACTCAGATGCAGGCCATCCCTAGCAATCCAATCTCGTTTACATTTACTCCACTCATCAATAAACCTGATACTACGCTTTATGCAAATTTATAGTACGTACGGTTACGCCTGCAGCACAATATATCAATCCACCGACAATGTAAATGAAATCATAAAAAATTAGCTCATTAACAAATATCTTCTTCCACTATTAAAAACCTATATTTACTATTAAATCTTGCATTTTCTTAAATCAATTCTACATTCAATTTTCTAGCAAATTATGAATTATTTTCGTTAGACCTTAAAACCAATTTCAATGTTTTCATGCTAGTAACAGTTTGCATTTTCGCAATTTTGTGTGTGTGTTTTTCAATATGTGTTGCAAAGCATATTTCTTTTATAATTGATATATTTTCCATTTTAGGGAACAAGTAATAAGAGCCAAAAGTGTACTACTTGTGGGAAACCAGTTGCAGATTGTATAGGGCACTATGGCTATGTTGATTTGAATCTTCCTGTTTTTCATGTTGGTTATTTCAGAGCAATCATTACAATTCTACAAACAATATGCAAAGTAAACAAAACCTTGCCTTTTCTTTTTTATTCTTTTTTTAATATGATATATTTTTTTGCTTCTTCATAACTGATATCAGTGTTATAAGAACAGGTGTTAGGATCAAGATGAAGCTTCCTTGGGTTAAAGCTTTCGACAAACTGATCTTTAATCCTCAGTTTGCTCAAATTGCACCAAAAATGCTTTTAGAAACCTACTATCCTCCAAGGTTTGAAAGAGGCATTAATTTTAGTGGTGAATATTCTTGTTTAGTACAGATTGGAGGTGAAAGGGGGTAACTATAGTGAAACTATTCAGTAAAATATACCTTGCTCAGTATTTTACTGAATATACTATGCCTTGCCTTCAATCCTCGAGTTGAACCGAACCATTGCTTCGATCACTCGTCTGGTCTGCCCTAATTCTATATTAGCTACCAGTTTGTTTGGCGCTCTTCGCTTCCTTAAGAGGTTTTCCATCTCCAGCTCAGTCACTTTCCTATGCTGGGCTGATGAATGCTAATAAGCACCAAACTGCAGTCCTCGACTGGAAATGACTGAGTTGGCGGTGTATTTCATATATAGTGGGAACTTTTTATGATAATTTAAAAATGTGTTTAACGTTAAAATTAAACCATTTAATAATAAAATAATACAGTAAAGTCTCGAAAATTCAAAGTAATTAGAGTCAACTTCAGCTCAGCTTTATAAAAACTCGGATTATCCTGAAATTTCTTAGGATTAAAGTCTTATACTTTCAAGAGAACAAAAGGTACCTTTTACCCCCTAGTACAAATTAAAGTACATAGTATCTTACCCCTAGTACCTAGTATGAAGTACATTATATTCACACATACATTTTAATGGGAGACTCCCTTTTTTTGCCTCCATCTCCTGATTTCATTCTTTTTACCATTTTCTCCCATTTTTGGTTTTTTCAATCAATCATCAAAAAGTTTCACTTTCTCTTCAACAGATGGTGCCCATTTCTAGTCATCCACCAATGTCAGGGGAAAGTAGAACTCCATGTAGTGGGTAAAAATATGGATTGAAACCAATTTTCTCCCCAGGGATATGAATTCTATGACAATAATGTTAGAGAGCGCGAAAATAAGTTTTCTGCACCATTGTTTTCCCTAAGCATAGTATATAGGTATGCCATAAAAGGGTAGCTGCAAAGTACTCTATATTCTCTGTATTTATTTGTATGCTGCGAAAATTTGATTTTTGTTTGAAAAAAACGACTACTTTTTTTCCCCCATTTTTTTTTTTCTTTTTTCGAAAAAAAAAAATCAGTGTACTGAGTTAATTGGCTTGTTTAAGTATCAGGGGTCTGGCCAGAGGAAATTTGGGTTCGTTAACAGACCCTCACAGAAATCTGATCAACCAAAACGGACCTTTCACAAAATTCTGATCAACCAAAGTGGACCCTTCACAAAATTCTGATAAACAAAAACGGATCTTTCACAAATTGTTTATTGAAAAAGCAAATCTCAAATCAAAATAATGCCGTGCATTTCTGTATAAAAATGATAATGTTTGGAACCTTTTTTAAAGTTAAATTAGAGGGATCAACTTATACAAAATCTGCTAATTTTGCAAAAAAAAAAAAAATCGGCACACTTGTGTTTACTCCTGAAAGCGATAAATAACTACTACATAACTACTATGGCCAAGCAAATATAACGCTCCTCGCTCATGATTTAATAAACAATAATATACAGCAAAGTGAACTTAGAACTGCAAAGGATAGTTAGTAGGTGTGGGGGAAAATGTGATCGCTTCAGATAGGGTTACCAACTTCAAACTTATTGGTGGTGCAATGTCTAACTGTTATTTTGATAGAAAGTTATATGGGTTTGATTTGTCGATGCTAAAAAGGATAATTAACTTTTAATAAACTTTTATTTACGTTTTTTTTTCTGTAGATGCCTACATTTTGGAAAACGCATCTTTCTATATTCGATGTGATAATCATATTTTATTCTTTTTTCAAGCTAACTTTGCTTTATTAGGATGCAAATAAATGAAAAGTCTCTTTATTTTTGTAACAATGCTTATTTCAAGTTTTTAAAATGGAATTCCATTTTCTTTTATGAGTCAAAAATTAAAATGCTGAATTGATGGTTTATTTTTTATTTTATTTACTTATTTATTTTGCTTCAACTGTGTTCAGATATTGATTTTATGTTTAACATAACACTCTTAAGAATGCAACTCTGAAGTAATTTTATCAAAAATATTTATTTTACAAGCCATTTTTATACTTATGATGCTTTCACTTTGAGGATTGCAATCTCTTTCCATCTGCTATGGGAATCTGATTTTTCGAATTTTCGATGTTTAGTACGCTTTGTTAAAAGGTAAACAAATAAAATATTTTTTTATTTTTATAAAAATCATGGAGTTTATAAGTTTTAAACAAAATTCTGTGCTCTTTAGCAGTGTCTTGGGTCAAAAATTCTGAACCTCTGCCTGAATTTCTTTGTTACAATTATTTTAACATAATTTTAACAAAAAGTAAATAAATATTGATACTTGAGGAGTGCCTATCTCCCAGAGAGCAATGCCGCCTCCCCCCCCCCCAGAATACTCGAAAAACACTCAAGAATGATATTCTCAACAGAAAAGAGGAAAAACACTCAAATTTAAATGTCAATGATGCAGTTTACGTCATCTCAAAATTCTAAAATTCGTTTTTACAAAAAAAAAAACTTTTTTTTTTTTTTGAGCAATCATGATTGCTTATTGCTGTTATTTCACTGCCCTTGATGTTGTGGTTCCTTTTTCAGCTAGGACCAGGGGGACACCAGCACCACCGCCCAAAGCGCCTGTTTCTCCTGGTCAATGGCGTCCATGTCCTACACACACGCGCGCTCATACACACGCATGCTTATACACACAAGCCTTTACACCCATACACACATGCCTGCGTGCATACACACAGGTCTAAGCACACACACAAGCCTACATATGCACACACGCGTGCCTACACATACACACACCCCTGCACACACACACACCTATACACACGTAACTGCCCAGGAGGAGGGGTAGGCTTGGGGGGGGGGGCAGGAGCTGTTTCTAGAAAATCTTTTTTTTTTTGAGCAATCATGATTGTTTATTGTTCTCACTTGACCGTCCTTGGCATTGTGGTTCCTTTTTCAGCTTGGACCAGGGGCCTCTGCAGCACCACCGCCCGCCGGCCTCTGCAGGCGCGTCGGAATCCGCTTTTCCTGGTCGGAGGCGTCCATGTCCTATACACACATGCTCACACACAGACACACTCATGCCTATGTGCATACACACAGGTCTATGCACACACACAAGCCTATACATGCATGCACGCGCTCCCTACACACACACACAGAGAAGGAGAAGGGGCAAGCTTGGAGAGATGGGAGCTGTTTCTAGAAACAATAACTCCAATGAGTAGGCCATGTCGCAACTCGTGATTGCAAAATACATAATTTGAATTCAAAATGTTAGAATTCAAATTAATTTAATTTCTTTTTTATTAATTTTGAATTCGAAAAGCTTTTACCGAGAGAATTATCATAACGTGAACTAGCAAATTATCATAACCTGGGCCACCAAACTACCATTTGCGACAGTGGATGGGTAAGAAAACGAACATAGCAAATTGGCAAGAAATTCATCCATCATTTATTATTTGTAAATATACAGGCGAACAAAATGACCTTTTAATTTTTGACTACGGGCAAGGCCATGCAGGTACCACTAGTTTTTTTTCTTTGCAGAATTATTTGATTTTTCACAAAAAACGGACCCTTGGGAAAATCCTAGACAGACCCCTGTGTATTTTGCTTGAAAGATTTTTTCCAATAAATAACTTATTTGGAAAAAAAATTTTTTGGAAGCTTTCCACATTGCATGTTAAACAAAGCACATGCTTTGCCGAAAATTGCAGCAGATTTAATTTTTTTTTTGCATCTTGAAAATATTTTAATTGTTTTGAAAGTTTAAAATTATTTTAACATGTGTTGTCCAATACCTACTTATTTTATATTTTATTTTAATTCTTTATTGATTTTTGTAATTAAATTTTTGTAGCTACTTTGTTGGCAGAGACTGGGGAATTTACGAAATTTTAAGAGGCTTCACTCCTTATTAATTGATTTTTTTCTTTTCCGTATTTTGTCTTTTTCTTGCTGCTACCAATTAGCTTACAGCTCAGAAAAATCCTTATTTTACTTTAAGTTTAGTATTCATGTTATTTAAAAGCATAACTTAATAATTTTGATGTGAAGTATGTTGCTGGTGAATCACCTATTTACCTCTAGCGGAATCTCATGTTTTTTTTCTTCAAAGGTTGGCAAGTATGTTCACAAAAATTTCCCACTAATTTTCAACACAGGTTTTTTTCATTTTATTTTCTAAATTATGCTGTTAGCAGCACCTTTTCAGGGTCACTACTACCATCTATTGCCCCAAAACAGAAAATTATCTCCTCCTATATAATACTATACCTTCAATTTCGGCTCTTACACCGCTTTTGACTTTGTGCCGGATCTTGAGGGAGCAAGAGCATTGGCCCCAGACAGCAACAAATTCGCTCCTATGTTTTTTTTTTTTTTTGACTTTCTTTTGTTGAAACGCAATATAAAACTTGAAGAAAGATAGTAGGGGCATCTCTTTCTAGATTAGCCCAGCTCAGGAAAAATTGTTGATCTGGCACTGCACCTCTTTCCTTTTGGTGTTTTATGCTTAATTTTTGATTACAACTTTTTGAAATACTCTTAAAATAAAACTTTTTAAAGATTATTTGAAATGCATTATTGTATATTGTAATTATGATTATATATAATAAAAAAAATTTATGTCTTAGCTATTATTATATTTAATGTGTTGATGGTTGGTAGTGCAAGCCTTTTATTCGTAGTCAAGAACAAAAATTAATTATTGTAATTAAGTTAATTATTTAAAAAAAAAAAAGAATTAATTTTATGGCTGTGCTTAAGCTAGCATACATTAAAAGATTTAAGGCTTTTGAAACTTTTGAAAAACATTAAACCTAACCAGGTTTAATGTATTTCAAACTAGGTTTTCAAGGCTTTTCTTGACTTATGTCGTCTGTTTCAATGTATTTGTAAAACCGTTTTAACCATATATTTCTATTTTAAAAATGCAAAATTTAATTCAGAATATTTCTTTTCTTTAGACATGTTCTCGAGTTCTTCTGCATGGTCCTGAGCGTAAGAAATTTAGTGATATTTTAAAGCGACCCAATGTCAGCTATCTCGAGAAAAAAGCCTTACGGAAAAAGATCACGGACTTGTGTGTGAAGAAATCAGTTTGTCCTCATTGTGATGCAATTAATGGTATTTTTGTTTTAAGACACAAAGATTTATCTAACTTTTTTGAAAAATTTTTGCATTGAAACAGCCTATGGTTTAATTACTACAGTAAACTCCCGATTATCCGTAGAATACGATGGCATGGTAACCACGGATAACAAAATACACGGATATTTCACAAACTGGGTAAAAATGATGCTAGTGTATGCAATAGGCTAGAAATATCAATAACAATTGCATACATTGAAATATTGAAAACATAGCTAAAATGATAACAGTATGTAAAAAATGCATTTTAAAGCTAAAATATCAATCGTTATCGCAAACAGACCACACACATACACAAGCAAATCAAGAAAACAGATTACCGGCAACATATGAAACTAGCTTAGCTACACCAAAAATGCACAGGGGAAGGGTAGAGAATTTTTTCAAGACTTGTCCAATTACTAGTTTATGTGCGTAAGTAGTGTAGATTTAAAATTCAGTAAGTGGGGTAGAATCTAAAAATTAATAAGTAATGTCGATGGAAAGTAGTATATAGTGAAAATCTAGAAATCAAGTTAACACTTCGAGGTCTATACCCGAGCGTCACTCGGGTTGCCGTTTATGGTGAAGGGAACTAAGACCGAGATTCACTCGTGGTCAATTTTTTGCTCTCTTAGCTATCAAAGTATGAGTTCTATACATTTGTAACTTTTTTAGATACTATCTACAAACCTTTCACTTTCAAAAAAAATTTGCCTAGAGAATAGAGGTGCAGATTAGTGGTCGCCACTCGCCAATTGGCGACCAAAAATTTTCAATGGCTACCAAAGATTTCAGCGCCGATCGCCACCCGGGTGACCAAAGGGGAAAAAAATCCCCCCAAGTTGAAGTTATCGATTGCACTGTGCTTTCGGATCCAGTTTTTCATGCTGTGGTAATCACTAGTGTTCCCGCTAGGCCGTTTTTGAAGGGCGCAGCGCCATGCCCTTCTTTTAGATCGCGAAATGCGCCCTACCCTTTTCAAAAATAAGAAATTGCACCTTTTGTTTTTAAAAAATGCCTCAACCATCGTTTCGACCTGCCGCGATATCGGGGCAATTTTATTTGTCCAGCGATCGTCTGCAAAAACGCCAATGTCTTATCCTTGTTCCCAGAATTTCACCTTGAAAACGGCCCCATAAGCAAAAGGGGAAGCAAATACCTAGGGGAAGAAGGGATGAGATTCTCAGAATTCAAAGAGGCTTATCAGTAGGAAACAAAGGCATGTTCTTCCCTTCTACTGAGGGCTTGTTTTTGTAAGGTTGTGGGAAGGAGTGGGGTCTTCTGGGAAGGGAGAGATCTTTGCTTCATTCCTTCCCATCCTTGATCTTCTGAGAATCAACAATGAGAAAGGGAATAGGACAATTTCCTAACATTTCAGCCCTTTGTGTCCGTTTTTCGTCTGCACGTGGAAATTAGGCTTAGCTAATTATAGCGCATTGCTAGTGATTGTGTAGCAATCTTTTAACATCTGTTTCTGGAAAGTTAACTTTCTGATTGTTTCCTAAGAAGAACATAGTACAAAGTTTACTGGGCTAAAATACAAGGGTATTTTTTTAACATCTCGGATTTTTAACCCCCCCCCCCCCCCAAAACCGTTTGAAATGGAAACATCGCATCGACAGGACGTTCATTCAATTCTTTCCTTTTTGCTAAGTATTTTAATTATCTTTGTATATGATGATAACTTACGATGTTTAAACGAAAAGCCGAAGGGCTAAATTTCGTAAGTCAGTCAACAATGTTACATGCTTATACAAGCAGAGATAATATCACACAGTGGAAGGTGCAGAATCAAATGTTAATGTGAAGAAATGAACATTGGAAACTTGTTAAAATCTTACCAAAAATTTATTGGTCCATAGTAACTAAAATAAATATAACTAACAAAAATAAGTTCTTAAGAATAAAACCCGGCCATAAGTGGAGGCGGAGTTCGCAACTCCCCAACACCTATCGGACCTAACTCACAAGAGGCTGACGAACACAAAAGAAGAGAGAGAGAACGATTGGAATCGTTCACTATTTATACTTGCCTCATTTGCATATGATTGGGCATCAAAGGATGCCAACCTAAAACTGAAACTTTACACGTGCCGAAAGAGTTGAGAAGTTATTCTAATTTGAATAAAGTTAATTTTATATTACATTACATTAGGAATGAGAACGCGGATAAATATCGTTTACCGATGTCTATCATATCCCCCCTTCTCATTCAGTAATGTTATTAAACTTTAAATTTTTATACAATTTTAATAGATTAAAAAATAACCCAAAAAAATCCACAAAGGGCCAGGCTTAATCTTTTACAAAAATTTAACAATTCAACAATAAACAAATATGGATATATATCCATCATAATACATCATCCATCAGCAGCTGCAGCTCAATACATCACCGCTTATTTGATTGAAGTCCTTTCTCAAAAAAGTCCTTCTTGCCTATTGATGATCCAAAGTCCAAGGAAATAGTAAGTCCAAGATTAACATTTCCACTGCAAACTATCTTGTCAAACTGTAATTGACAAAAATACTCGAAACAGTATCTTTGAAATAGATGGGCACAATGATTTTACAAAAAAAATTTTTTTTTTCACAATGACAAAATTATTTAAAACGCTTAGTTTCCAAAAATAAACTCTTGTCATTGAATCAAATTCCTCCATCTCAAAGATTAAACCAACGAGAAATTTGAAAAAGAATTTCAGTTGTTACAAAAATATTTATACTTTAATATCCCATTATATTTATTATACTAAACAATTTAATACCATTAAAAATTAACAAAATATTTGTTCACAAAAAACGATTCAGTTCAAAACGGGTCTGCGGCTTCGTAAAAATATCGGCCCTATTGGATTTACTACCTACATGTTTTACGGTAAAAATGTCCCGTTGAATCAAATCACGAACAAAAAATAATTTTACATCAATATGTTTTGTACGGTGATTTTCAATCGGAGATTTAACAAAGTCAATGGCCGATTGATTATCAACGTACATTACAGATTTAATTTTACTTTTTCTAACAATTCCCCAGCGTAAACATTCGTTTAATACACGGTCAAACCACATAAGCTCTTTAGACACTTCACAAAGGGCCACAAACTCACTTTCCATAGTGGAAAGGCTAATACAACGTTCCTTGAAGGTTCGCCATTCAATCGGCGCATTATCCAACAAAATTAACTGCCCCCCGAGTGAAGTTCGATCATCTCGATTAGCTGCATAATCGGCGTCAGAAAAAGCTATTAATTGGGTTCTATTACAATTTAATTTTAGTTTTAAATCTTTTGTTTGAAAAACATAACCCAGAAGTTTTAAAAGACCGTTCCAATGAATGACACCAGGATTGCTTTGAAAATTGACTAAAGATATTGACCGCATAACAAATGTCCGGTCTCGTTCTGCTCGCAATGAAAGAAAGACAACCCAACAAATTACGATAAGGAATCTTTGACATTTCAAATTTTTCATTTTCTGTATTAGGACAATTCAATTTCGAAAAAACAGTACCTTTACAAATCGGCAATGATGAAACCGGAAAATTAAAATGTTTGAACTTTTCAAAAACTTCAATGATATATTTAGTTTGAAACAAATTCAAACCATTCTCAGTTCTTTCAAATTCAACACCTAACAGTTTTTTCGTTTTTCCGAGAACTTTTAAGTCAAAATTTTTCCTAAGTAAATTTAAAACATGATTTAAATTCTTTTCTTTCCGTGCGAGCAAAACAATATCGTCAACATACAACAATAAAATGACACATGAATTATAAATATAAACACAATTACATTCTTCAAATTTCTGAAAACCAATTTTCAATAAAACACTGTTTATCTCAAAAAACCACATACGGCCACTCTGGTGCAGACCGTAAATTGCTTTATTAAGCTTACAAACTAGATTTTCTTTCCCTTCTATTGCAAAACCCGGTGGTTGTCTCATAAAGATGCATTCTTTTAGAGGTGCATATAAATAAGCATTTTTCACATCGCACTGCAAATCGAACCAACCTTCTGATATTTTCAAGGAAAAGAAAAATCGAACCAATGAAAAATGAATCGTCGGACTAAAAGTCTGATCGTACGATTCAGGGGATTGTGCATATCCCTGAGCAACAAGTCTCCCGCGATATCTAACAATTTTTCCCGATTCATCTCTTTTAACATTGAAAACCCATCTTGATCCGATTGGTTTTTCATTTGCAGGCAAAGGTGTTAAATCCCACACTTTTCTAGAATGCATAACCTCTAATTCATCCCTCATTGAATCTAACCACTGGTCCTTTTGCTTAGATTTAAGAACCTGTTTGTAATTCTTAGGAATTACAATTTCATCATCTAGTCATAAGTTACATAAATTTAAATGAACAGTTTGATCAGAAATTTCACCTTGATATAAATTTTTACCATTAAAATCAAATAAATGTGGCTTAAACAAAATAGCATTTTTAGAACAATATTTTTCAACATCATTTAAAGAACGTAATCGTTTAGAAGAATGTTTCTCATAAAAATAAATATCAGTACGAGATTTATCTGACCTTGGGATTGCTTTCCTCACCCATTCTGTTTCACGCAGCTGTGCGCGTGGTGGGTTTTCCCCATTTTCACTCAAGTCAGAATTCGAATCTGATTCATCCCCGCTCGTCTCGCTTTCACTCTCATCAGAAGATAAGAATTTAGACGGCGTACTCGGGCTTTCACTTCCGTTATCCGATTCGGAATTCGATTCATTTTCTGAATTTTGAGAATCTGATTGAATGTTTGACCATTTGAGACAGGGACCCAGCACAGCTCCACTAGAGTCACTCTCTGATATATTTTTAAAAGCTTCTTTGTAATACACATTTTCATTAAAATTTACATTTATACTTTCAAAAATTTTTCCGCTTTCGGGAATCCAGATACGAAAACCCTTAGTGTTAAATGCATAGCCCAAAAATATACCTTTTTTGGCTTTAACATCAAGTTTATGTCCTTGCTGACGGGGTGTTCCAAGATAACACAAAACACCGAAAGGTTTGACGTGCCTAGCACTTGGCTTACGTCCACCATATAACTCAAAAGGTGTTTTAGTTTGTCCTGAGTGACAAATCCTATTCCAAGTATAATTGAAATAAAGCATAGCATCCGGCCAAAATCTTTTACTTAGCCCGCTTTCTTCCAATAATACTGTTGCAGCATTAGCGGCTGAGCGATTGTACACTTCGGCCAAACCGTTCATCTCTGGACTGAAAATATTGGTTAACTCATGTTTTATACCGTTATCCAAACAATAATTGTCAAAAACTTTATTTACGAATTCTCCCCCGTTGTCAGTTCTAACAGCTTTTACTTTAAGATTTAAAAATCTTTCAGCACGCTTTATGTGCCTTATGAAAATTTCTGGTACTTTGCTCTTTTCACTAATTGGATACAAAGCAGATTTACGTGAAAAATCATCAATGATTGATAAATAAAAACGTTCCCCCTTATTTCCCTTAATATTACATGGACCCCACACATCAGCATGAAGTAATTCAAGGGGACATTTAGACCGTATTTTACCTATTGGTTTAAATGAAACACGTTTAAATTTACCAATTTTACAATTTTCACAATCTATTTTTACATTTTTGAATTTAGGCAGGCCATGGACACACTCAAATTCACCGCTCTTTCTGATACTATCGGTGTTAATATGTGCCAGCCTTCTATGCCACAATTCTAATTTTTCTACATTAGAGCATTCAATTTTCTCATTTTCGAAATGATCATTACTTTTATTTAGTTTTATACTTTCTTGATACGATTTATTATACAAAATTTGAGGTTTTACAAAATAAATGCCATTTCTTAAAATTGCTCTAAATATAAATCCATTTCGACCAGATATCGTCACGGAGCCGTTTCCCCCTTCAAACTTAGCATCCCCCTTATCGAATTTAGTACCCGATAACAAGTTTTGACGCAGATTAGGAGAGTACATTACATCTTTTAAAACAATGATAGTATCATCAAACTTTAATTTCACAGTTCCCATCCCCAAAATGGGGAAAGTTTCATTTCTAACGGCTACAGCCATTTCTTTGTTTCGTAATGGTTTAAAGTCCTCAAACGCACTACGAATGTTGACGAAATGATGGGTGGAACCAGTGTCAAAAATAAATTCATTTGGGTCTTCTGATACTTCATTTAGATGTACTTCGGAAATGAAAAAGTTCTGGTACTCACATGCTTCCCTTTCCACTGATGGGGAACTGCACCTCGCAGTTTTCTTGTTCGCCTTCCTCTTGTTCCGGATTGGTGATCTTGATTTTCTGTTACGTTGTTCGAGGTCCTTGTCAAGCCTCTTATATTGACACACATTCCGCTTGTGGCCGGGTTTATTACAGTTAAAACAAATTAGTTTCCCTTTTACTCCTTTCTTGTCAAAATTACCCGGTTTCTTTACAAAGTTAGCTCTGCCGATAATTTTATCGTCCTCATCTTTTAGTCGAATTCGCGATTCCTCGGCAATAAGTTCGCTGACTACTTTATTAAATGTGAATTCCTGTGCAGTAGTTCTAAGAATAACTTGACAAATATTGTCAAATTCTGAGGGCAAATGACGCAAAATTTGAAAAATCAAATAATTTTCAGAGAAATTCGCGTCTATAGCCTTAATTCTTTCGAAAATTTGCCGAGTACGGGCAGCGAAAAGATTTATCGACTCTTCCTCTTTTATACGACATTGGGATAACTCTGAAAACAATGTCATGTGCTGACAACGATTGTCAGGAAAGAAGTGATCTTTCAAAGCCTTCCAGGCATCAGCCGCGTTGACCTGATTTTCAATTATCTTTTTGAAATTTTTCTCCAAATTTAAATAAATTATGGATAGAGCCACATCCTGTCGATTTTGAAAATTACGAATCTCTTGCTCAGTAGCCTTTTTTTCATCATTAGAAAAAGGTTCTTTTTCAATACCATTAACTATCTTCCATAAACCTCGTTCCATTAGGACAAATTTGATATCAGATGACCAACTCACATAGTTGTCAGACCTTAATTTTTCGATAGGAACACTCTGGGATGCCATGATTGATAAGAATATGAAAAATGCCAAAAAATAAAAAAACCTAATTGCAAAAAAAACAACCAACAAAATCTCAAAATATCCCCGAAAAAAACCTAAATAGTGCAACTGTTACAGCTTCCCCCCTGGAACAAGTCCAGGTCTTCCGCTGAATTTAGCAGCCACTATTCTGCCTAACACCAAACCAACTATATCCCCCCATAAAATGCAAACGAAACGTCTGAGAAAAGTTTACACTACACATGGCTTAAAGATTCGATACAAATTTCCAAAAAGTGAAAGAAAAGCTTCTATTTTCACAGTTTTCATTCAACGCTGATGCGGGGAAAACAATTTGAAAAGATTTCCAAACACTTGTCATCTACCGATTCAGCAAAAAGACAAGTCAGTTACAACATTCCTTTTCATCACAAAAACATGAAGTCTAATACTCTACTCTGCTGACAATTCGAAAACTTCTTAATACATCATGATACTGAACACGTAATTGTTATGATACAATTGGGTAGGGCTGGGCCCATAACCCTTATGATAACTTACGATGTTTAAACGAAAAGCCGAAGGGCTAAATTTCGTAAGTCAGTCAACAATGTTACATGCTTATACAAGCAGAGATAATATCACACAGTGGAAGGTGCAGAATCAAATGTTAATGTGAAGAAATGAACATTGGAAACTTGTTAAAATCTTACCAAAAATTTATTGGTCCATAGTAACTAAAATAAATATAACTAACAAAAATAAGTTCTTAAGAATAAAACCCGGCCATAAGTGGAGGCGGAGTTCGCAACTCCCCAACACCTATCGGACCTAACTCACAAGAGGCTGACGAACACAAAAGAAGAGAGAGAGAACGATTGGAATCGTTCACTATTTATACTTGCCTCATTTGCATATGATTGGGCATCAAAGGATGCCAACCTAAAACTGAAACTTTACACGTGCCGAAAGAGTTGAGAAGTTATTCTAATTTGAATAAAGTTAATTTTATATTACATTACATTAGGAATGAGAACGCGGATAAATATCGTTTACCGATGTCTATCATATGATTCATACAACAGATTATTTAAAACACTTATTGACATAATAAAAAGCATACTTTTGACTTATTTGTGCTTTTTTCTAACTGAAATAATCTTGCACTGTTTCTTTTTCATTCATAAATATTATACAACTGATTTTTAAAAAAATCACAAAATTAAAATGGCAAAATATTAAATTTTCACAAAAATTGTCTGAGATTAAAATCTTAGCTTGGCCCAAGCTGTTTATGCATTGCATTTAGGAGCGCATACATCTGCGAACACATTTGTGTTATGAATTTGAACAACTCCAAGACTAGGAAATAGAACTCAAATAAAATTTTTTAGTTTTGCAACTTGCTACCACTGCATTTTTGAAGCACTGCACACAGTATTTTAAGTTAATTATTCTATTTGAAGTGTAATATATTTAAAAAAGAAGAATTTATACTCATCACAATTTTGATGTCTACTAAAATATTTAATGGCACAATGCACATTACTAGGCAGTTTCTTTGGTAGGAAGGGGGGGATCAGTTATTAAATACTGTTCTTCTTAAATTGAAATTCAAAGGGTTTTGAAATGCCTAGAATTTTTTTTTTTAACTTTTATAGGTAGTTAAAATTATGGCCTGAAAAGTGTTGAAAAACACCCAAAGCCAAGTTTCAGCATTAGCTAAATGTTTCTATGGAGTGTGGAAAATGTGCTTAGCTTAGTTGGCATTTGTGTGTGTGGGGGGGGGGAGCTAACCCTATTCTGAACACAAGTGCGTTTTCAGGATGAAATCACATTTAATACTAAAGTCAGTGGTGACGGCGATCAAGGTGGGGGGGGGGGGGGGGGGAGGTCATGGTGCAGACTAGACTGTTTGAATTTTTGCAAGGTGTTTTAAGTGTTATTTCTCCTCTTAATTTTTTTTTTTTGGGGGGGGAGGGTTGAGGGGCGCTCAGTTCTTTTTGAGTGGTGCATCATTGGTCTTGGATGGGGAGGGGGGGGACACCGCGTTGAAATAGTGCCCTTTTTTAAAAAGTGCCCCTTTCAAAGGCCAGCACGTCTAGACGCGACGTCACTTACTGACCTTCAAGAAAAATTGAAATGTTGCCCCTCTCCTCGCTGATTCATTGACCACTTCCCGTTTGCTACACCTACACTGCGTTAGGGGCTTAGAGCATTGATCGGGGAGGGGGGAGGGGGGAGAAAACTCCCCCCCCCCCGCGGTCCAGCAGATATGATCCCCAAACCCAATTAAGGTCAACACCGCAGCATCGCCAGACTTGATTTCAGTTCTTCAAAACGAAGACAACCAGCATCAAGTCAGTTCATTTTTCATTATTATAGAAAAATTTTTTTTTTTTTTTTTTTTTTGGAAAGATTACTGTAACGAGTGTGACAAACTAAACATGGCATCAAATACATTATTTTTCTGCTGTATAATACGCTATTGATTTAAAAATCAATTTTTAGAAGTACCAAATTACTTTAAAGTGGCCGACTTACACCGGTGTCATGAAACTTTTCTCGACTTGCTTCGCGAAAATCTGCTTCCCTTGTTCCTTTTACATCTTGCAAATATTTTAATATATTATTTTTTTTTTTCAATTTGAAAATATTTTGACAGATGCAGCGTTAAATTAGCTTATTTAATGTTTAATTTTCATGACTTTATTTAGGCAGCCATATTAAATTTGAAATCGTACTTCGTGCGAAAAATTGCACTTCGTGATTTAGATTTCAATCCTTTTACACCTTGTAAATATTAAAAATATTTTTGCACAGGCTAAATTTAATTAGCTTATTTCGTGTTTGATTTTAATGAATGGATTTATTTTTGGATCCATGCTTCCTTTGTAATCGTACTTCGCAGGGAACCTAAGTAGCACCTCGTGGTTGAGTTTTCAATAGTTTTGCATCTTGTTCATTTCTTAATATTTTTGACAAATGAAAGTTATTTTGAAGTTTACTACCTTAGATTAGCTTGGTCTATGTTCCATTTTAATAAAAGAATTAATTTTGAAGCCACGCTTCCTTTGTAATCGTACTTTGCGGGGAATTGCACCTCGTGGTTGAGTTTTCAATCCCTTTGGATCTTGTACAGATTTTAATATTTTTGATAATCGGAAGTTATTTTGGCACAGGCTGCCTTAAATTAGCTTATTTTTATGTTTATTTTAAAGACTTGATTTATTTTTGGAATCGTACTTCGCGGATAACTGTAACCACGTGGTTGAGTTTTAAATCCTTTTGCATCTTATACATCTTACTAATATTATATATGCGAAAGTTTGTCTGTATGGATGTATGGATGGATGTTTGTTACTCTTTCACGCAAAAACTACTGAACGGATTTTGATGAAACTTTACAATAATATAGCTTATGCATCAGAATAACACGTAGGGTAGTTTTCGTCCCGTTATGGGGGGCAAAACCCCCTTAGGGGGGCAATAAAACACAATTTTTGTATAAATTCTCTAATATTGGGATGAAAAAATACTTGCACATATTTACATTATATGTCCATCGAAAGCTCTGATTTTTCTGCTGAAGATGGCACCTGTTCGAAATTTCTAAGTAGAATAAAAAACGAGTTATGAGCATTTTAGATCCATGTTCGAAGGCTTTCCTCAACTCAATACAGTATTTAGTGTATCATCTCAACTCCCTGTCGATAGCGACAATTGTTGTATTGTTGACTTTCTTTGCTTTTCGTGATTGTTCAAGGCTTTTCTCAAGTCAAATCTTGAAGTAAGATTTTTGCACAAAATTGGCAAATAATACATGATTTGGCTGATCATTTTCCATTTAAACGGAACTTTAATGTAATTAATGGTTTTTATTATTATTTATGCTGATTGAACACTTACTCATTATCCAAACAACCAGCAGATCGCCAAAATTTTTGCAGTAAGATTTCCGTAGCTGATGTATTTGGTAGTTTTTTCAACGTTGCTGCTTTTGAAGCCGAAGACTACGTCATAATGTTTCTCAGCTTTCACCATGTAAACAAAATATCGCCAATCAAAGAATTTTCAAAAAGACTTTTTTTACTGTGTTAATCCAGCAACTAAATTAGGCAAATCCATAAACAGCACAAAAACTTCCATTAATTTTCCTTTTTGCACAATTTCAAACAATCACCAAATTTTATTACTTATTTTGGTAACATTTCGGATGAAACTGTTTAGCGCCATTTTATGGTGACCAAAAATATCTCAGCATCTGGTTACGATATCTCTGTAACGAAAATTAATATCATATCGTTTTACAAAGTAAGGAAAGAATGGGGGAGCATCATCGAAGGTACCCCGAAACGACTTTCGCAAATTCGGTAAAATCGCACCAAGAGCCACAATGATTGAAATTTCCCGCAATAACTAAAGCAAGTATAAGGGGATTACGAGCGCAGCTACTTTTTTTTTAATCACTTCGTACTTCATTAGCCATACAGAGAAGGTTTTAGACTCCATGTTAAAAAAAAGTATCAACAGATTAATCTTTTTAAACATGAGAAGATTAATTTCATGTTTTTTAAATTTGTATATGCTTAAATATAGTGCTTTCGTTTCTAAATCTATACTACTTTGTTCTTTATACTTATTGCTATTTTAGTTTTATGGGTAAGGAAGAAACTCGATTTTTAATCACGTCAAAAAGATGTGTTTTAAATTCTTTCACTTAAAGCCAGAAAACAAAAGCAAGTAACGATTTTTTCTAATAATTATTACTGACCCAGGCAACGCCGGGTATTTTTGCTAGTATCTTAATATTTTTGACAGACGAAAATTATTTAGACAAATGCAACCTTATAATAGTTGTTTTATGTTCTATTTTTATAAAACAATTTATTTTTGAAGCCATGCTTCCTTTGTAACCGCACTTCGCGGGGAGCTGCACCTTGTGGTTGAATTTTCAATCTTTTTGCATCTTGTACAATTGTCTTCATATTTTTCATAAGCAAAAGTTATTTTGATGTGTGCTACCTTAGATTAGCTTGTTTCATGTTCCATTTTAATAAAAGAATTTATTTTTGGAGCCATGCTAACTTTGGAATCGCACTTTGAGGATAATTGCATCTTGTGCTTTAGATTTCCTTTTGCATCTTGTACCAACATATTTTAATTTTTTTTGGCAGTCGGAAGTTGTCAGATTTATTTTAAGTTTTTTTAAAATAAATAATAAATGCAATTATTTTCGGGAAACGTGCCGACATTGCACACCAGTTTTGCTAATCTTTTTGCATTTTTTAAATACTTCAGAAGTTTTGATAATTGAAAGTTATATTTTAATAACTAAAAAGTAATAAATCCTGTTCATATATTTATTTTTACAGGCTTTATTTTAATCAATTTAATTTTATCCTAAAATATTAAATCTAAACATATTTTTTTTTTGCTGTTGAATTTGAAATGTATTATTTCTATAAACGATACTAAATGTCGTATGTTGATAGGCAGATTTCTAGAGTAGTGGATAGCTACTTTATTATTAGTTCAATTCTAATTCAGACTTTTAAAATAACCATTTGTTCGCAAACTACAAATATTTTTCTAGTTTGTTTTTATTATGTGGTTTTGAATTTTAAAATTTGGTCCTACAAATTTAAATTTGCAAATATGTTGGCTAGAGGGATTCCATGAAAAGTGAAACCAGTAGGTCAAACAAATATTATATTTTAAACTTAATGTGTTCCTCCATCCTATTTCAATCCAAATCATTCTCAGATTTCTTCAATGAGAGAAGGAAAATACTTACCAATCTTCACTGGTACTGATTTTTACTGTGCTAAGATTTTTAATACATAGATATATAAAATATATGTACAGTGAAGCAGAGTTTATACGTTTTTGAAGGGACTGTATGAAAAAAAGTGTATAAGGAGAAAAACGTACAATGGGTATGCATTAAAATGTATTGGATTCTGCAGGGACCAATTCAAAAAACGTACCAAAGAGAAATGTATAAACGATGCTTTTCTGTATATATATATGTGTGGGTGTATGTTTGGCTACCAAAAATTTGAAGTGGCTACTAAAGTTTTTGGTGTTGGTAGCCACTGGCTACCAAAGAAAAATACTAGTCTACACCTCTACTAGAGAATGAAGTGTTACTCCCACAAAAAAGATGTTTCAGCAACACTTCTACGATCTGGGTGACCATTTCTGGATGTATCAAGCTGAAAACTACTGAACTGTGAGATCAGATAAAGCAGTTCGAGATTGTCCTTTAGCAACTTAAAAGCTCAAATTTTACCCTTTTTGAATATAGCTGACGTGGAGTCAATTTCACATACTGTGACTGCGTGGAGCAAAAGAAGAGGACCTTTCAAGGGACCCAAGGTTTCTTGTGCTTTCAATATATTGTAACATTTTTCTTTGCATTAAATTGATTTGGGGATAAAAAATAGAGTGATGACTTTCACTTAGAATTGAGAGCAGATCTGTATCAGTGCCTGTTACCGCTACTGTTTTGGGGCTGTTCTGGCATGTTTTCATTGCAATTGAGCAAATTAATTGTTTGGCTTCCCTATCCACTTGTACAACAGTCATTCCTCCTAATCGGAAGTATTTCATCATAATTTGAATTTATCTTGATTTGTTCTCAGAATTCTGCAAAAAGTGTTAGTCTGTATAATCTCGTTCCCACTACATTTTCCTCAAACAGCAGTAATCTCAGACACTTTCGACATCATCCTTCTTTGTTTCTTCCCGATGTTAGTTGGTAATGCATACGCGTATCCATTAAAAATCACTGCATCACATAAAAAGTTTTTTCTGAAAACACCTGAAATATTTGAGGCAATCTTTTTAGTATATGTCTGACTCGTCCCATGCCAATGCATGCATAAGAAATCCTTCATCTTTAATGGACAAAGAGATAGGTGTTGGGTGGCTTAACAAAAGGCAACTACTGATTCAATGATAGCTGCCATGCTTGAGTTTTTATTCTTTCGCAGATAAACCCAACTAAAAAGCGAGGGTAGTTGAGAGGCTAATTCATAATTGAGATATCTCAAAAATTATCGTTTGATTTGAAAACAGCAGCATCCTGATCAAAAACTGTGGAAGAGTCCTTTGAATATACCTCATTTGACATAGCATTTATTTTCAAAGTAGACTGTGCAATGTTTAGTAAAGCAGCTAATATATATTTGTATGTATCGTTGCTTGAAAAGAATAGTGACACAACTTTAAAAAATACCAAAAATGAGGTTTTTAATTGATAATACTTTCAAAAAAGTGATCTTTTATATGGATTTAAGACATAAGTCATAGATAGCAAAGTTTCCGGTAGATGGCAACTTTGATTAAAACCTAATTTGACCTAAATTTCATAAAAAACTTCTTGGAAACCTGAAAGACTAGCAAAAAAACTGCGTGAAATGAACAAAAAGAATGGTATTAACCATCTTTAAGAGGCATCACAATAATTACGAAATTGTTATTAAAGAAAAAACAATAAATTACAAATTGTAACAATTTAAAAAATGATCTCCTGAAAAGGCTGCTTTTTTGAGTTGTGTCACTATTCTTTCCAAGCTGCAATATATAGGCTGATCAAAAAGTAATAAGATTTTTTTTACTGCCATGAAACCACCCATCGCAATGTTAATTTCTAGCATGAAACAATTTTGTTATCTGTATAAACAAGAGCTACCAATAGCTAGCGTGTACAGACGCATGTTCCTGAGCATCACGAGATTGAACTGAAACATGTTTGCATCCAGTTGTCAAAATGTAAACCTCATCGGAACAACGTTATGCGATTAAATTTTGTGTTCATCTTCAAAAATCAGCATAGGAGATCTTTGATATGATAAGTGAAGCTTTCAATAATGAAGCAATGTCGAGGGCAAGAATTTTTTTGCTGGCTTAAGGCTTTTAAGGAAGGCAGGCAAAATGTAGAAGATATTGAACGTGAGGGACAACCTTCAACGTCGATCACAGAGATAATAACTAATAATGGTTCTTCATTTTAAATTGATCTGAGTGTTCATCGTTCTGAATTTCTTTCTATTGCACCATGAGACTGTCCAACCACATAATGGGTTGCGATCAGTTGCAAACTGTATGTTTTGATACAGAACAACAATGAGATTTTACCGCACCCTTCATGCAGTCTTGATCTTGCTCTATGGGATTTCTGACTGTTTCCTCAACTGAAGAAACAATATCCAGGCAAACATTTTGCAAGCAGCAATGCACGTGTAAAGGCTGCGGAAGGGTTTTTGAAAAAGCTTTCACTAAACAAACTTTTACATGTTTAAAAGAAGAGCACGGAAAGTTAGGATAAATCCATTTAGTGCCATGGAAGTTATTTTGAAAAAGACCATGTAAATGATGACTATTAATGGTATTATGTATTTTTTATAAATTTAGTTTTGTTGCTTATTGAACAGCTCTTGTATATAAACTGCATATATTAAAGTATGTTTGACCTAAAAAGTGAAAAATTTATCTTTATGTGTGAGATTATGCACATTAAAATCATTATTAGAAAAATTGAAAATTCAACAGGCACATGTTTTAGAGTTACAATTATTTATTTGTTATTTTTTTTTCAAACCAAAAGAAGTGAGTTAATGGATGAAACACATCTTACTACTATTTTTATATTGACAAAGGCATTCTTTGTTACCATATAATGTGGTTTGCTGTTATTGCTGTTGCTTTTGATTTGTTAATGCCTTGTAATTATGTTTAAACAACTGATTCATATTTCCTCTGACACTCCCTTGCTCACCTGTAGCAAGATTTTTCAAGGTAGTAATCATATTTTAAGTCTGAAAATTCATTCTTTAGCTTAGTAGCCACCCTTTGAACTTATCACAATAAAGCTATCTTTAACAGCATGTTATTGAAATTTTATACAACTTCCTTACAATTATTCACAATAGCTCAACTAATAAGCATTACGACTATGTTGAAAAGACAATTTTCGACCAAAATTCACTTTTTCTCAAAATAGTTTTATTCAACAGCCCTATTCTTTAAGATTATAAAACTTTCTGGTTTTTTAATCTACACCAATTAGAACTCACATTATAAGCATTTGAATACAAAGTGTCTGCAGTATAACACATGTTAAGTCTAATCTTTACTTACGTTTTTTGAAGAATGCAATTTTTGCTCGATACTGGCTACGTAAAACATGATTTTGCAAATTCTATTCAGTATTCAAGCATGAAATTTGGCATGCCTGTCTTGTAAGTACTTGTTAGTGGAATAGACCGCAGATTATGTAAATGATGAAATATTGTTTGATTTATAGCTTTTTTACCGAAAAAAGGTGACTAATTTTGGAGAAATTTCTGGATAAAGTCACGTAATTTGTCATAAACATTAAAATTCTTACAATATTTCTTAACCTGTGGTCTGTTTCATGTGTAGCATTTACACATGTGAACTAATCTAAGCAAATTGTTTGTAGCTAGTTAATTTTTATCAATACAGTGTTTCTCCTAACTGGTAATTTTCAGTCATTTTTGCCAAAAAATCACCCATTAAAAGAAAATTATTGATATTATGGTTTATTTTTAAGCAAAATACATGTTTTAAAATCATTCTGCTTCTAAAAAGATATTAATATAATTTTATAATAGTGTTTAAAAAAAAAAAAAAACTTCTCCGTACGTAGTTGGATACCTTTAGATGCTTATTAGTTAAGCTATTTTGAATAATTGTAAGGAAGTTGTATAAAATTTTGATAACATGCTGTTAAAGATATCTTTATTGTGATAAGTTCAGAGGGTAGCTACTAAGCTAAAGAGTGAATTTTCATTTTCACTTAAAATATGATTACTACCTTGAAAAACCTTGCTACAAATGAGCAAGGGAGTGTCAGAGGAAATATGAATCAGTTGTTTAAAGTTATTAGAATGGAAGATGTTGACAGGCTTAAGTTTTTTTCAGAATGAAGAATCAGTGGGTCACTGTTTTAGTTATTCAAACTACCAATCTAATGCATAAAATTATTAGATATTAAAATTGTTTGGCAGAATAAGTTAATACTTACAGTGGGATAAATTGTTTTAAACTTCATTTGGGGATTGATAAATTGAGCCTGTTGCTGGTTGTGGCTATCATCTTTGCATTTTAACCCACAGCAGTCCTTATACTAGATACAGTGAGGCACCGTTTATATGTTTCAATTGTTTTTATCAATTGTACATTTTTTAAATTGGTCCCCGCAGAGTCTAATACACATTAACCTATACGTTTTATCATTTGTATTTTTTTTCATACAGTCCCTTCAAAAATGTATAAACGGTGCTTCACTGTATTACCATATTTTGCTTGACAATATTAGATGAAATCAACGGTTCAGGGGTGTGATCCCTAATCCCCTTTGGGGCACTCATGGCCCCAATTAAGAGTAAGCGTAATGAACTTAAATGTGTGGTGGCTATAAGATTAATCATGGTAAGTTTTTCAAACCTTTTCAGTTGGTTTGCAGTTGAGCTTTTAAAATCAAATCTGCACCATCACCTGTATTGATTTTGTGTACAAAAATGTGTTACTGACCCAGAAACTTTAATAAACATTCAGTCTAATTTATTAACGTGCCTTTCTTTGAAGGACAAGTGAAAAAAGCAGGATGCTTGAAAATTGTTCATGACAAGTACAAAAAAGAAAAGAAAGGTGACCCTGTACTTCTGGAGTACTTGGAGGAATTCTCTGAAGCTATCAAGAACAATAAAGAGCTAGAAAGTTGTAAAAATAAAATGACTCAGGTAATCTCTCTATTTGAATTTTAGTTTTTCTCTAGTTAATGGTGCTCTGCTATAATTAGTGTGCATTTTTATTTTAGAGTTGAGGAAAATAACAAAGAATTAATAGCCACTGTGTTGCAAAACCCCCCTTAAAAATGCTTCTGACATAATCCTTTCTGATTCTTATGCGAAATCACCCCTTAAATCCAAATATGACCACCTTTTTCTTTACATTGTCCCATTTTTTTGAAATGGTGTCCCCCAATTTTTTTCTGTGTCATTAAATTTTTTTTTAATTTCTTGAAATTTTGATTTTAAATTATACTTTTCCATCATATGGATCATCCACACATTCTTTTACATATATCACGGTTTTATGATTCCTACTATTTCACTCAAACTTTCCCTTATTATTTCTCTCCTATTCTCACATATTATTTATTTTTACATTTCTTGAAAAGTTCAATTATCCAGTAGGGAAGTTTAGGGTAAAGTGAAATTGGGGGACAAAGTGAAATGGTAAAATATTTTCAGTTTGCAGTGCATCCTACTTAACAATATTTTACAATGTTCTTAAACATATAGCTGATTCCAGTGAAAAAATAAATTGTTCTAATGATCAGGATGTATAAAATGATACAGTTTTGTTACTAACATTTTAAACATTAATTAAAGTCTACTGATGTCCAGTGCAATACATAATTAATAAACAGTAGGAATGTTTGATTTTAAATGTTTAATACAGGTATGCTAACTGCATGTGGAGTAAAGTGAAATTGTTCATTTTGTTTCTTTATTCATTCATTTATTAAATCACTAGCGTATTTATTCAGTAATTAATTCATTTTTATTCATTCACTTATTTATTCATTCTTTCACTATTTTATTCTCTTATTTTTTTGTCATATATTATTTGTTTTATTTATTTATTCTTTTATTATTTCATCATTTATTCATTTTATGAAAAATATAATTAATCAAATAGGAAATATTTCATTAGAAAAGTTCTATTTTTCACTTTGTCCCATACAAGAAAAAAGTAATTTGTTTCAAGATGCCAAAATGGAAACATAATATTTCAATGTTTGTTTTATTACAAAATACATTACTTTTTCTTTATGAACTTATTTATTATGTTTTCAGGGCAGATTTTCAATTTGTTCATTTTGAAAAATTAGCTTAACTATTTTCTTTTACTCCACAATCCTCTACAGTAGACCCTCGTTTTACGCAGATTTATTTTACTCTGTTTCGATTGTACGCGGTTTGAGATTTGATACCTTTATTTTATTTTACACGGATGAGTTTCAGTTTCACACAGATGCGACAATGTAAACAGATAAAATTTTCTCCTTTTTCAAAATCGAAATTCCTAAAGATATCAGATTATGCATAATCAACAGCATTTTGGCGTGCTAATAATCAAGCTTGGGCCACTATAGTCATTTTATGCAATTGGTTCCAGAGTTCTTTCTAGAATTAAAGTTATTAAACTCACACAGTTCAGAACTCACTGGAAGAAGAGCTTTTAGGAGCGACAAAGGAGGCCAAAACCAACGAGGATACCGACATCGGTGGCATAAAACCAAATAAGTTCTCATTGAAAATTTTGAACCATTCCTAGACAATACAAATAATGCTTCTGATTTGTTAGTGAAGGAAGATTCTATCATGGAAATGATGCAAGTGGTCATGGATGCGTTAATGCTCTGTAAAGAATTACAGAGAAAATTCTTAGTGACTGCCAAAAGACTATCATTGCCAGCTCCTCTTTATAAACAAAACACAAAATTAATTTATGTCTTCTTTATGCATGTTGTGCATAAAAATCAATGTAAGTACACATTAAACTTATACGATTAATCATCAGTAGAATGAAGTAGTTTTTTTTTTTATCTACGAACCTAACCCCTATTTTAACACTACTATTAGGTCTCAATTTACGCGGTTTCGATTTACGCAGCATTTTCTGTGGAACGTAACCCCCGCATAAAACAAGGGTCTACTGTACTTTCTTTCATGTAAAACTGAAACTGACTGCACTTAAGGGAGTTTACGGGGCGGCAGACACCCATTGTGTTTTGTGTCTTGTAGGATGGCAGTAGTAGAACCAAGTTTGTACATGGATGTATTTTATTTATGTGAGTTTTAAGTTATTTATGTTTTGTAACAATTATTGATGTTTTTCTCTTTTGTTTTGAAAATTCTCAAAGAAATTAAATTTGTTAAAGACCTTAATGAAATTTAAGCTTATTTTGTGGCAATTGTTTTGGAAACTAAGGAATTAGTGAGTCCTTTGTCCTCTTTGGGTCGCTCATTTGTTTACATGTATCAATTTGTAATGTAAGTGAAATTTAATAAGTTAAATAAAGCATGAAAAAAAAAACCAAAAATAATTCAAGGTTTTATTTTTTTTCAATAAATTTTGATATTAGCAATTTTTGTCAACCCTACACAAGTACACTACAGGGGACACAAGTCAACCCTGTACAATTTGTTACATAATTTTTTCAATTTGAAAAAATTATGTAACGAATATATTGGATATTTTTTGAATTCAAACTAAAAAATATTTAAGAATCAAACATTTAAAGCATCTCCATTAATTTGAAAGTTATTGAGAGTACTAAAGTATTTTACTTCAATATTAGCATAACAATGTTGAAAAAAAAAAATATGTTGTGAATTACTGTCACAGATACCACTTTTAAAAACAATATTAAGAGAGATGGCAAAGCTCACTTTTATGTAATAATTAAAATGTTTTAAACTTTTTAAGTAGTCAACCCTCTTTAGAACGACCCCCTATTATTGCGACCCTTCCATTATAGTGACAGATGCAGGAAGTCCCCGTATTCCATATATGCAATGTCGTTTTATTTATCATTCATTACAACGTCCAAGCTGAATTGCTCATTCCAATATAATCGTCCAAAAATAAATTTCTTTCCTTTTTTTTTCCGTTATCATGAGGACTAACTATTCTAGAGCTAATATTTGAACATTTTATTTTTTTAAATTTAAATGGACCTGTAATTGATTTCAACTGAAATAAATTACAGGTTGCATGGGATGAAAGAAAAAATAAATGATGAAAACTGCATACAGAGTAGACATTACGAATTTTACTTTTTGGAAAAAGTCAAGAAAGTGGAAAACTTCTATATATCTATGTAATAGAAGAAGATATACTTGGAAAAAATCTCAAAAAATAATAATTTTAATAATATCTATCTAATTTTTAGAATAACTGATTTTCAATTTATTTTGTCGTAAAACGTATTATTTTTACATTATAGGTATTATAGGTGTAATTTATGGATAATATTTCAGCATAAAATTTAAAACGAGAAAGAAACAAGCAAAAAAAATTTTTTTATGTAACCGTTTTATTATTTTGTTAGCTTCTTGATTATTTTTTTAGATAAAGAATTATTTTTGAAAAACTATTCCTGCATTAAAGAAAACTAAATAACATGCAACGCTTTATAACGATCTTTTGTTATAGATACCGATTTTGTTTGGACGATTGGGGTCGTTATAAAGAGATTGGGGTCGTTATAAGGAGCTTCGACTGCATTTCTTGCAGATAATCTGCTGTCAAATTTTAGTTACCCCTTTTGGTTAATATTCAAGTCTTTCTAATTAATATTAAGCTTTTCTTTCCAGATTATATTGGATCCCCTCATTACCTTGAATCTTTTCAAAAGAATTCCAGATGAGGTATTTATAAAATACCTTTATGGTCTCACTTAAATATCTTAAAATGTTCTTGAATGGCATGTAATTTTAAAATTTAACTAGAGCAAAATTTCTGTTTTAAGTTTTAGAATTTAGTTTTCATTTTTACTGTACTTTACAAGTTTTTTTTTTCCTTCTTTAAAATAGATCATTTAATTTTATTGCATATTCTAATGAATGATAGAAGTAAAGGACAAAATTAAAGAAGTTATGATTTATGACATCCATCACTTTTAATTTTTATTTATTTTTGATTTTAGGATGTGCCTCTTTTATTAATGAATCCATTGGTTGGTAGACCAGAACACTTGCTGTGGTCAAATATTCCTGTGCCACCATTATGCATCCGCCCATCTGTCATATCTGAAGTGAAATCTGGAACGTAAGAAACATAAGTGCCCTTCATTAGGGCAATTCCACGAAAAGTGGTCCTGACACACCAAAAAAATTTTTTCACATAATATAAAAACAAATCTTATTTTTTGACAAAGAAATATCTGCTCTTTTAAATTCCAGCATCAATTTTGAGTTCAAAATATTTTTATATCAGATTTTAGCCTTATTTGATAACATTTAGATGAAGTCAAAAAAAAAAAAAAAACAGTTAGTAAAAGAAATGTAAAGAGCCATAATTTTTTTTGCTAAATAATCAAATTCTTTTTTTTTTGATAAAACTATCAAATATCATGAGCACAGATACTTTACTATGATTATCTAACAATTTGTTTTAATAAAAACTCTTGATAAGTTTTTAACCCCCCAAAATATGCAGACCACTTTTTATTGGTCGCACGTGTAACCCAAAAGGAACGAAGTTTTCCTCCAAGGTCAGATTAAGGAACTAGATGAAAAATATCTCATATCATAACTTAACTTGATACATAGAACCTGTAACCTTACTTTAATCTTCAAACATTCCCCAGAACATTTTAAACGAGACTTTTTAAAAGATTTCACACACGTAACGCTCCTGAATGATTTTCATTATGCAGGGCTCCCAAATGATCCGCTTTTCCCGCCAAAGTCCGTTTTTTAGGCTAAAGTCCGCTTAAGACCGCTTTTTAACATTTTGGTCCGTTTAGTCCGCTTTTGTATTGTTTTTACTAAAAAATCAGATTTTAAAAATTTTCATTACATTAAAAGATACTGTGCGCTGACTTATGTTAAGCCCGAACACGCTGCCGCGGCGCCGTTTTTCTATTGAACTTAACTTTCTGGTATTTCGCTTTTCGCTTCAGATTGACGTCATTACTCCTCCTCCCACCGCTGTAACATGGAAATCTAGCAAATGGAGAAGTTTGGGGGAAGAGTTATGACGTGAAATCAAAGCATTTTGCTACTGTTATTTTTCACGGGTTCGGGGTTCGTAAGCACTTGAAAAAAATCAAGAATGTTTCATCAGTGTAATTTTCTGAACTTGTGTTCGATATGTAGCATCGCGAAAAATTACTTCCTGTGTTTGCGAGTTCAATCTTTTTGCATCTTGTTAATATTTTGATGTTTTTGACAATCAGAAGTTACTTTAACATCCATTAACTTAGATTAGCTTATTTTATGTTTAATTACAATAGATAATAAACTTTTTTTTCGGAACCATGAAAACATCATTCTTGGACTTCGCCGAAAATTGCTTGCTGGGTTTTGAGATTTCAATCTCTTTGCATCTTGTAAATATTTTGATATTTTTGGCAATCAGAAGTTATTTTGACACACTCCACCATAGATTAGCTTATTTTTTGTTTAATTTTAATAGATAAGAGACTACTTTTGAACTTACTCGCACTTCGCGATCTTTTTGCATCTTGTTAATGTTATGATATTTTTGGCAATCGGAAGTTATTTTGACATAACACCTCCTTAGATTAGCTTATTTTTTGTTTAATTTTAATAGACAATTTTTATATTTTTGTTACCATAGCAACATTGAACTTTCTCGCATTTCGCGAAAAGTGCTTGTGTTTGAGATTTCAATCTTTTTGCATCTTGTAAATAATTTGATATTTTTGTCAATCAGAAGTTACTTTGACACACTCCACCATAGATTAGCTTATTTTTGTTTAATTTTAGTAGATAAGAGACTACTTTTTTTTCAAAATAATGGCAACATTGAACTTACTCGCACTTCGCGGAAAATTGCTTGTCGTGTTTGAGATTTCAATCTTTTTGCATCTTGTAAATATTTTGATATTTTTAGCAATCGGGAGTTATTTTGGCATACGCCACCATAGATTAGCTTATTTTTTGTTTAATTTTAATAGGTAATAAACTACTTTTTTTTTCGAAACCATGACAACATTGAACTTACTCGCACTTCGCGATCTTTTTGCATCTTGTTAATGTTATGATATTTTTGGCAATCGGAAGTTATTTTGACATACGCCATCATAGAATAGCTTATTTTTTGTTTAATTTTAATAGATAATAAACTTTCTTATTTTTGGAACCATTGCAGCATTGCACTTATTCGAACTTCGCGAGGAATTGCTTCTTGTCTTTGAGATTTCAATCTTTTTGCATCTTGTACATATTTTGATATTTTGCGCAATCGAATGTTATTATCACATATGCTATCCTAGACTAGCATATTTTTGTTCAATTTTAGTCATGTTTAGTTTTAGAGAATATTCTTTTTTTTTTGGAAATTATGCCAACAGTGAACATATTTCGCGAAAATTTGATTCTCTTGTGCAAGATTTCAATCCTTTTGCATCTTGTTATTATTTTAATATTTTTTAAAATTGGAAGCTGTTTTGACATGTGCTACCTCAAATTTTTTTATTTAATTTTATTTTTAAAAACTAAAAAACTTTGTATCCTTATTTTTTTAAGTACTCATAATGAGTATTTTCAATTTAAAAATATAGCTCTATGAATCTAAACTTACACATTTATTTATTACATAGTAATAAATAAATGTTATCCAGTAAAAGCAGGCTCAAATTTACATTCAGTGTATTTATCGCTTAAGCAGCATTTGTATATTTTTGGGTATGGTGACTTAAATAAAAAAATTTTCTTTCTCACTAATTTTTATATGTACTTGAAGACAGTTACAATATTTTTTTGGTGCCCGAACAAATAATACATACATATGAAGAAATGATTTGGATACTTAGCATACTAATAAATGATTTGCAAACCTCTAATATTTTTGAACTTAGTCAGTTAGTAGCGTAGTCAGAAATTACCTGCTTTGGTGTTTGATCATAAACTCTCATATATATATATAAACTTACCATATTTTGGCTGGAAATATGTGTAAAAACCAAGGGCTGTGGGGGGGGGAGGGGGACCTCCTGGCCTCCAAACTATATCTTCTTGTCTTGTGGTACCTTATATCAAAATGAATTCTCTTTAAACTGGTTGTGTGAAAATTTTTGTAAACTACTATGTACTAAGGTGTTTACTGTAATAACTGTATCTATTAGGTATGCACTGATTGATCGGTCACTTGGGTGATTATTTTTAACTAGCCAGTTTTTACCTGTTAAGTAGTAGAAAATTTATTTTACAATTAAAGTTACTCTGTAAGATGGTCAGTCACATGCTTGCTTGTCACTCCCCCCCCCCCCCCCCAAGCCCATCCAAATGTTTGTATGAATAATATAATTCAATGGATAAGAAGTTCAGATGTACAGAAGGTGATAAGGATTTATCATTAAAAATCATTATTTTGGTTAATTAACGAATTATCTTCACGTATTTATTGCCAGACAGCTATTTTGCCGTTTGGTGCTACCCTGGGTTTAACTATGAATGGTCCTCCCAAGGTCCTCTTTTTAATCCTACCTGGTCCTCTTTGGTCCCCTTTTTGATTCAAAGTGGTCCTCTTTTACCCTTTTCTATGGCTAAAATGTGTTGGGAGCCCTGATTATGAATTAGGCCTTTGCATTTGAATTTAGGGGAAAAAGTACCTTGCATAGTTCAACTAAAAATATTGGATGCTAGCACTGAATCCAAGACTCAATGAGTGTTAAAAAAATAAACAGTAAATAAATAAAAAGAACAAATTAAGAATTGTTGTTTTCATACCCAAAGAGCAATTTAAACTAAGTATTCGTAATCTGCATACTTTAAAATCAAAAGTACGTACAATGTTCTAACTACCTTACATTGTATTTGTTTTTTGATGATTTTTGGTTCTTGAGAAGAAGTGAGTAAATTCTGCAGAGATGATTTACAAATATTTTAAATCACATAAGTATAGGTTGGAAGTTTGTGATAGGTTATAAGCGTAACATTTACTATTTAACTTGTATACAGTTGAAAATTAATTTCATCTTCATTCTTTGTTTTGTAAAAATATCCTTTCAAGTTAAATATTTACTAGCTGCGTTGCTCCGCGTTGCATGTTCTTCCTCAAAAGTAAAAGTTGCATCAAATGGAGCATTTTCAAAAATCAGGCTCAAATAAAAGAAAAAAAAAGTGTTAGGTTTCTCATTAATGTGTAGGAAAAAGCAATTTTATGCCTCAAAATTTAAATTTAGAGGTCTTACGCTTTTTTCTTCAAATTAAAAAAGTGCTGACATTGTTACCAGTAGGCCAAACTATCCCTTTTTTTTGAATTATCTGGAAACCCTCTAAGGGGGTGGTTGACCCCCCATAATGGGGGGGGGGCAAAAGTACCCCAATGTGAATTCTTGAGCATCAAAGGACTTAAATTCGGCAAAGATCTGATGTAAACTACACTTAAATAAGGAAACCCCCCCGTGGGCAGAGGTCAAAGCACCCCTGGGGGACAAAAATCTTCATGTGGGAGCACCAAAGAACCTCTGTCAGCAATTTGGCAAAGATCCGACTATGGATTTTTATTAGGAAATCCCCCTCAACTGCTGCACGAGGTCACACACGTAACGTTAATAAAATATTTTTTATTGCTATTGTACGAGCTTTAGAAAAAGAATATTTGAGGAATACTTACTTAGTATACTTAGACACATGTACAAAAAATACTGTTCATTTACCTTTTCAAACTTCACAGAAAATTACAAAATAATATGAGGTATAGCTTATTTTTAGATTTTCTGAGTCACACACGTAACGCTACATTTAAAATTTTATAAAAAAAAAAATTCAAATTGCCCTGTGAAGAAAAAACTGCCACTTAAAAACTCTTACATATCTTCTGTTAATCCAGTAGAAACTGCTAAAAAATATTTTTGAAATATCATATTGGTTTTTGTTGTTCTTTGCAACAAAATGGTGTCAAAAAGTCACACGCGTAAAGCTGAAATAACCCATTAATTGAATTTGTGAATGAGGTACTGAGAAATTATGTACACTTAATTTTAGTTCCATTTGTATGTTTGAAAAGAAAATAAGAAGCTTTTCATGAATTGCATCAGAGCCACCTGGCTCAGGATAGAAAGGAATATTTCTAAATTATTAATGGACTGTATTTATGATGAGTTACGAATGAGACAGTATTATTTATGTATATTAAAGGTAAAGCAATTTAAACGATACACTATAGTATCTTATACAAACCGGACACGGCCGTGACCAGACTTTTGTTTTGGGGAGGGTTTTCCCAAACAAATTTCTCGTAAATCTATATCATCAATTAAAATTGGTTTCATTGGTACATTCTATTGGTCTATGTTTTAATAGATTATTTAAATGAGGGGGTGATATTTCTGCTTACGGACATTAATAAGAGCATATGTAGCAGATCATGTACATATTTAATAAATATAGAAGCAAACAGTCATTGCAGAATTCAAGAAATTACCCTTAGAGACACTCCTTATTTTGGAGAAATGATAAATGAGGACGTTTACGAAAGTGAGAATGCTTACGAATTAAGTTATGAGAATGTCAACAATAGAAAATTTCATGCTTTATTAAAATTTAGAATTTTTTCTGAGGATTCAGTAGTTTGTTTATTCATTTATTTTTCAAAATCCAGCCAAAAATGTTGAGGTTAAGGCACTCCCTTTGGCACCTCGTGCATACACCTATGGTGGCAGTGTAAGTTTTTACCAGGTTAATAATTCAACTTAAATATTATAATTGAGGATTAATTTATCAAAAGGGAATCTATCCATTTTCCAAAAATGTTCAGGAGGTGAGAAAAACGAATTAGGGTAAGAGTAAAATAGTTTTATCAACTCCCCTGGGTACAGAATTGAGCACAAAATCACAACAAATCATCGCCCAGAGTAAGAAATGTTTCTGTAATAAAAACAAGGAAATACCGCCATCTTAATTTTGGATATATGCCCTTTTGAACGAAAACCTGAATGTTGAAAATTTCAATTTTACCAAAACTCTAATATTTCACCTTCTCATGTCTTAATTTTTTTAAAGAAGGAGTTAAACAATGTAATATTGAGAAATTGTGAATCAAAGATACCCTGCATGACTTCTTTTTTTCTTAAACTAATCATTGCTCTAATACATTTATGTACTTTAACTGAGGTTTGTGGAACATAAAAGTTAGACTAAGTTTAGATGAACTCAAAAAAATGTTTTTGGCTTTCCTGAACAGAAATGAAGATGACATGACAACAAAATTAACAGGCATCATCCAACTAAATCAAGAAATACAGACACATGGTGCTACAGCACCCTTAAAGCATGTTATGGTACGTCAATTTGCAATCCAATCAATTTTTCATGTATTTAACCCTGTACACAAATGATTATAAATATTTAATCGTACCTTTTTTGCTTTCTTAAAGCGAGTATGGGACAACTTGCAGACTCACATTGGACTTTATGTAAACAGTGACTTATCTGGAGTCAACATGGAAATGCAAGTATGTAATGTTACTAGTGACATTTATCCAAAATGATTTTTATTCTCTTCGTTTTAAGAGATGTCGCTTTCAATTGAGAGCTTCATGGGCTAACATGTATAATGTCATTCTTGATGAAATAGGAACCAATTAACATGCTATTGTATCCAATAAGTTTAATGTTTATTTATAGTTTTTTTTTTTTGTCCTTGAATACTTTCTGTGATAAGATACATCGAAACTGAAGAAATCAAATTGGGAAGCTGCTTGACCTCTGCAGTGAAACTTATTGCCAAAAAATTCTAACTGTGCATTACCTTTCTTATAAACTACAGCATCGTACTGGAAAAATTCTAATAGTTTGAACCAAAATAAAAAGAGCTACTCAAAAGCTTTAATTTTCTTGGATTTACTTACTTTTGACGTAACATGTTCAGGGACTAAAACACAAGTTTTCAACAGAAAAAATTGCAATACTATTTCACCATTTTTTAACTTTTTATGTACTCCCAGATTGTGAAAGTTAGTATTTAATGTCAAGTTTTTTGCCCCTCAACTTTTTCCAAATTCTTTTAAAAAATGCTTATTTTCGTTTCGTTAAATTTGCTTGAATATTCTAAAATTCAAAAGCCAACTCCTTGACATCCAGGACGTATAATGCTTACATTCTGATTTTAATATTGATGACTACCAGATATACAATGTTAGACCGGTCACTCACTTTTCATCCCATGCCTTCCATCATGTGAGGCGGTGTGATTAATTATTGCTTATGTGTTGTACACACCTGTAAAAATTTAAAGTAATCATATTGCTTTGGAGGGGAAAAAAAATCTGTCTTGTAGGAAGTACACCTGTCTTTATTTTTAATACTTTGATTTATATTATTGCATCTGTAAAAGTGTTACCATATTTTAAATTTATTTACCCTTTAAGGAACAGTCTGAGACATATATGTCTTTTAAGTTAAATTTTTTTACATAAATTATCAAATACAATTAATTATATTTTTCTCATGTTATTAAGAGATCAAAATCTGAATATTAATTTTAAAAAAAGTACATGTTGATATTAAGAAAAACTCTTTGGAAATGCATTTAAATTAAAATCAAGTGGTTGAATTGATGTTAAGATGATTGAAGTTTTCTAACATCTTCCTAACTCTTTAAAAAATATGTCATTATATTTTTAAGTTTAAATAGTTGTGATTAACTGTAAGATTGAAAGGATAGAAAATATAATAAAATTTTTCTTGGAGTCTTCGTTCTGTTGGTTGCAGCACAGACCAAGTAACTTATGGCTTACAACCAAATTTTATAAAGCTGCTACACCAACCTGGGGCTAGGCAGAGTTAAAAACAAATATATACTAGCACATTACAATATCCAGAGACTCCAGTTTTGTCTTTGTTTGAGATTGTCAATCTGGAATAGCCATAAAGTAACATAGTTGAAGGAAGAGGCCTCATTAATAAGTTAAGTGCATCCTTCACATTGGTCTGAACATATTTTGAGCTATCAGCGGGAAAGTTCTTTGCCTTCAGCTCAGTTATGGCTGTTCTATACTGATGAGCAAAACTAAGGATGAAACTGAAATCTCTGGATGCTGAAAAGCATTTTTCAGTATTAATTCACAAGTTTTATGGCTGAGTTACAAATTTGTATGTAATATAAATTAAATTTAAATTTATTTAGCTGATGCCCCATCAATCATAAATCTAAGTCTCTTAAATTAATCAAGTTTTTTGTGAGCAATTGTTGAATATAGCATGAGTAATTTGTATGCTCTTTATTTGCAGTTATTAAAGACCACTGGCAGAGGTATTGTTCAAAGACTCAAAGGCAAACATGGTCGTTTCAGGGGAAATCTGTCTGGGAAGAGGGTTGAATTCACTGGTAGAACTGTCATATCTCCCGACCCAAATCTTCCCATCGATCGTGTAAATATGTCTTCACTTTTTCTTCCATTGCATCATGAAAAGCAATGACTAGCGGAAATAACGTTTTGATGTTTGCATGATTTACTTTTTATTGTTTTGTTTTCTTCTTTAGGTCGGTATTCCTGTTCATATTGCCAAAATTCTAACCTTTCCTGAAATGGTAAGAATTTGTTTCCATGGCTGTAACTTAAACCAAAAAAAAAAAAAAAAGATGAAATGAAATTAAATATGATTAAGATATTAATGCAAACATGAAACTGAAATTCATACAATTTTCAAAAACAGCTACATTTGAGTTATAACCAGGGCCGGACTGGGCTATCGGGCAGTCGTGCGATCACCCGAAGGGCCTTTGAGTCGCGGGGCCGGTTGCGATTTGCGGTTAAACTTTTTTTCTTCCGCAACGCTCTCTTAATAGTTTGAAGAACCGTCAAATTTTGTGGTGACTTGGCCTACGAATAATAGGGGCTTGGGTGGCAATCAAGCTACTGGATGTAGGTTTAGTATCAGAAGTTGCCACAAGGCATTTTTTGGGCGTACTCATGGCTGCCGAGAGCCAAGGGGTGCCGAGAGCACTAGGGTTTCCAATCCTGCACCAAATCCAGTTCTGCGGGATTTCGGGATTGACTTTATTTTTCTAAAAATTTAATGTTAACATCAAATAGAAAAAGTTGTGCCTTTTAGGAAGAACTAACTGCTTTTGTTACTAGAATTAGTAGTTTTCACGAATTCCGTACACCAATTGCAGAGCACTGCAAAGTCAGATCATAACTAGCAATTATCATTTCGTACGCAAAAACATGCCCTAAAAAAGTCCAACGCGTCTTAACAAAGCATTGTTCATATGGAATGAGAAAGAATTTTTACTCAGAAAATAATGCTCTTGATGAAAATACGTGCTGTGGCTCCAGTGCAGTTGGTTTTACTGAGATTAAATTACTGCGGACATTTAACAAAAGATCCCCATTAATTTCATCAACTTCTGAAGTAGATTTTTCTTTCTGAAGCATGGTTTTTGTTCAAGAACTGCAAACTTCGGACCAAAACGATGTCTATTGGGTGCGCGTTTAGCTGTATCCAATTTAACTTGCATTGAGAATAGCCCAAGTGACTTAATTAAAGTTTGTCATTGTGTCAGTGTATTTGATTCATTACAGCTAGGGAAGACTAAGGGTGAGTACTGCTTTGTTTCACCAAGTCGTAGTCTCAGAAAATGTTTTGCATAACTTCATTAATTTTACCTTTCATTTTAAAGATACATTCAAAAATTTGAGCAGCTTAATTTATTGCATTGTCATGCGAGTCCTCCTGTGTTTCATTCAAGTTCCTGTCGCCTCTTTTAAAATCATGCCGAATACATAAATAATGCCAGGTGTTTCATTGCTTTCTTCTTTGGAGAAAAATATTGAGCACTTTTTACTTCCTTTTACAAAAAAGGAAGTATTGTATTCGCGAAAAAATTTTCACCCAAAAATCGGCCTTAATTTCCATTTTGCTCAGCCCCAAATGAATGATGAGTTCTTTTTTCAACCCGACCACACGTGGATATGTATCTAGGAACGTACAGACAACCGAAATATCCATTTTGACAATCCCCGAGTTAATTACAACGAGTTTTCTCGTGACGTCTGTATGTACGTATGTCTGTATGTACGTATGTATGTGTGTATGTATGTCGCATAACTCAAGAACGGAATGTCCTAGAAAGTTGAAATTTGGTACGTAGACTCCTAGTGGGGTCTAGTTGTGCACCTTTCTTTTTGGTTGCATTCAGATTCTCCAAAGGGGGTCTTTTGCCCCTTTTTGGGGGAAAATCATTGTTAATTTTGATGTAAACTGAAGTGGTGTTATAATTTGGCGGATACTTGGCGATACATCGCCAGTCTTTTGGTCGCCAACTTGGAGATAAATTTAACGATTTTTTTTTCTTTTTTTAATCTGGTTTCAATTTGGCCACTGTTGGTGATATTTAGAGACTAAACTATTGAATCATATTAAAACTGCCAACAATGAGAAAATAACATTAAATTGGAGTAAAAGGAAGTCATGTGATGCACACATCACCTCGTTTAAGTTAAAGGTTTTGAATGCATTCCTGAAGCTTACAGAAGTGATCCAACATTGCATTCAGGCTTTACTCCAGTGGGTTTTTCAACCAGTAATACACTTTCCCTATTTTTTTCTAAAGTGTAATTTCCAAGATTCTAAACTTTGGTGATGATTTTCAAAAATGTTTTTAAATTATATGCATTTTCTCAATTGCTGCTTGTCCGTATAAAAACTGTAACCTCAAATGAGTATACCAATTCATTTTCAGAAAAATGTACTCCATTTTTTATTGTGTTCTTAAATGGTGAATCCACATTTCATCATATGAGACAGTTTTTCTTGCTCTTCTTGCAGACATACAAGGAAAGTGATTCAAACACATGATGCTTGTGAAAATGTCGTTTTATGAGCGACAAAAGTTGGAAAATATCTGAACGGAAAAAATTTGCGGGATTAGAAATCCCGCGAGATTAATCCCGCTAAATATCATGCGGGATCCCACAGTATTCGGGATCGGGATTTCGGGATTGGAAACCCTGTCTGTTGGTTTTCCAGTTCTTTATCCACATTAAAACTTATACGACCGCGATTGCGAGGCCGGCTCCTTGTTTCCGACTAGGCTGACATGGCCCCTCGTCGGCTCTGAGTGTACTTCAGGATCGTCTTCAAAGGGGTATAGAGGGTGCTATCCCCCGTTTTTTCCCCCAAGAATTCCATTAATTTATATTTTAGCGATGCACAAAAAAAAAAGAAGACCTTTGCAGTATTACAAAATTAAAATAGAATAAAAGTAACTAAAAGTATTTATTCTGCAAAATTTTATAGGAGAGTGAACTCTTAAAATAGAATCATCCAAAATTCTGTATTATTAAGATTATATTATTAAAGATCACCAAATGTAAAAAACCACAAAAAAAGTGCATAGTGTAAAAACACTTTCAAGCTTTAGTTGAAAAAAAAATGAACAAATAAATAATATTAATAGCTTCATAGGGGCCGTCGACTTATTTACATCTTTATTTGTTTGCTTAAAATATCGTCACGATCATAGCTAAATGGCGAAGAACACAGGAGCGGCCGAAATATGTTTTAAATAGAAAAAAAAACGTTAAAATACAGTGTTAGAGTTTTAAATTATTGTAATGAATGTGCACATCAGTTGCTTTAAGTTTTTGAATGCAAAATAAATAAATAAATAAATAATAATAATTAAATGATTCAGGGGGTATGATATTTAGCATTAAAAAAAGTGGAAAAAAGACTTAAAGTATCACTGCAAAGTATGTTCAAGCACTGCAAATATCAGTTCAAAATGGTAAAAGTTATTTTTATTGGACGAATTTGTATTCTAAATAAATGAAAATACTAGGCTGTTTAAACCAACCATAACAGTCCAATATGGTTTTGGCAAAAAAAAGGTGGGTTTTCCACAACAGTTTTAACCGTAATTAGAATAAATAAGTGAGGATAGCCAAGAAGGGGTTCCTTGAACCTTTATTCCTTCATTTTATGTCACCAAAGGTAGCCTCTAGAAATGTGTTTATGAAACTTTGATTTGGAAACAATCCGGGAGAAAGTTTCCAAACAACACAATTACAACCAACAACTATGAAGATTTTCAATTTCGAAAAACAAGACTAGAAACTCCCCCTTTCCATCATTATTTGAAATTTTGACTTAGAAAGAATTCCCAAATCCACTATTGCAACCTACAATTGTGTATTTAGAACTTCAGTTTTGAAAACACTACAAGAGAGCACACTCTTCGTAACCTTTAGAAATGCTTTCTCCGTCCTCCCTATCATTAAAGACCTTCTAAACTTTCGTTTACGGGCATCACTTCTAAACAGTATCTGCGGGAGAGCTTTTGAACTCTTTCCTTCTCATAACATCATTTGATATCTACAACTGCATTCCTGGAACTTCAGGTTCAAAAAGTTGTCGGGCCCCGAAACCTCTCCTCTCACGAACACACCAAAGATGGTCTAAAACTGCAATTTCTGCAAATTTCCAGGAAGAAACTCTCAGAAAACTCCTCCATTCAATTTCGAGGTCCTTTAATAAATCAATTTCGAAACATTTCTGGTTGAGGCCTCCAAATCTCTTCTCCCCCAACGCCTCCAAAGATCGTCTGAAAATGCGTTTTTAGAACTACAATTTCGAAAATATTTTCTGATATAGATTCCCGACCCCTCCCCCTATCATAATGGAAGATAATTTGCACGCGTGTTTTTAAATATCAACTTCGAAACATTACCGTGCGAGAGCCCTCAACCCCCCCTCAACACTACAAAAGATTGTCCAAAAGCGGCGTTTATGAAATTACAATTTCGGAAACTGTCCGGAGGAGAAGCCCCCAAAGTCCATCTAGGAAAATATTACACTTACAATTAGGTTTATATTGCTAACACTTCAATTTTGTAATGACACCCTCCTAAACTAGAAACTGAAATCTTTCAAACTCTCTCTCTCTCTCTCGCTTTCTCTTTGTTAAAATGCGTTAAAAATTGAGAGGCCGCCAAACTTATTCACTTCTCAAATTTTTGACCTTGCGATAACCCTGCATTCGTTTTATTGCTCTTTTCTCCTTTGATTTTTAAAAGACCCTTAAACTTGCAAGATTTTGTACAGGGGGGGGGGTAGATTTACCAGTGAGCTAAGGGCCGATTTTGTATAATCGCCCGGGCTGTCTTAACGGTCCAGTTCGGCCCTGGTTATAACGAAATTTTAAGTGGGCTAATGTACAAAAGACAAATAAAAACTATGAACGCTCTTTCTATAACTTGCTTCAGACGCATATGTGCAGTGCTGTCGCAAGGGCAAAAAAGTAAGGGAGTGTATTAAGTGGATGGCCCCTCAATTGTTTCAAATGTATCTCAAACACAGTGATTTTGGTTTAAGAGGAAGTCACTACTATGTCTATGTATTGACAATATGAACCTAATCCTGAGTATAACATTCACTCCATGATGTGGGGTCGGTCAAGAAGATGGGGGCCTAGGGTTTTTCCTTCCAGGAAAATGTTCAAATTTGAAGTCTTGAAAATGCATTTTAGTGTTTTTCAAAAACTTGCAATTTCACCTTTGGTGTCACCCCCCCCCCCCAGCTGGGTAACACCTGAGAAAAACCCTTTCTCTCCCTCCTGTAGCAACGCCACTACTTAAGGTTACCTTAAGGTATTTTGTTGGTGAGCCAGTGGCCTAAATAGCATCTCTGCAATACCTGCAATGAGAGCGGGCGCATGCTCTACAAAAAATAACGAGTTTTAATGAACAAATATTTTTTGATGTAAATTTGTTTTTAAATAATTCAGTATCACCCCTAGGCTTTCTAAATGAAATCTCTTCTAATACATATTTTATAATTACTTAATTTTCTAAAAATTGTATAGCCTAGAACATATGATTTACTATATTAACTATGAGCAGGAATAAGTTTTGGATCTTCAGAGCTTCTAAAAGCCTGCACAGCTCTAATTATTGGAGCAGAAAGTATATGAATTGATTGGTACTCTTTATTTAAGGTATAATTTAAGTTCCTACTCTGCCGTAAAGGCAGAGCCGAATATCTAAGTAAGCAAAGTAGTCAGCTGTCTAGAGTGGCAAAGATTTAGAGCCTTGAAAAATTACTCTTTATTTAGTTATTCTTTACATTAAAAAATATCTATTTTTAACATTTTCTCAGCATAATGATAAATTGGTTGAAGCCAAGAACAGACTTTTCCTTTTGCAAATGTTATAGACATGAATACAATCATTGACTTTTTACTTGTACTGCTTTTTGTTTCTGAATCTAAAGTATAAAACATTTTAGGTAACCTCTCATAATAAGAAAAAACTGAAAGAACTTGTAATCAATGGTGGCTATAAACATCCTGGTGCTAACTTTTATATTGAACGTAACACTAAGATGAAAAGGTATGTATTGAAATGCATGATCCTTTCAGTTTTTAAAGTGTTTTTTAAATTTTCCTCATTGACAACTTATTTAATATTAGTTTTTATCTTATTTTGCAATTTGAGAATTTTTGAGTGATGTTTTTTGTTCTGGGAAATAGTCTTAAAATACAACGAAAACTAATGTTATTTCTCTGTAGCAGCTTACTCTATATCATGGGTTGGGCTGGATTATGTTCCAAGATATTTTTTTGTTTTTGCATTTACAAGTTTATATATAGCATAAGTAAATAACTCTTCAATGGTTAATGCAATACCAAACTGTAGTTAATTATTTTTCCAGATTTTTTGCTCATTTGTTTTTATTTTTCTGTGCTGTTTATCTTTTTCTGTTCTGCTTAAAGCATGGAGTATAAGAACTTTTTGTACACATTTCAATTTTACTGTGTTCTGTACAAAGTAAACCTTTTTATTTTTCTACGAAAACTACTTCTTCATTGTTTATTTTTTTACAATTAGACACTTTGAAATTTAAATATCTTGTTCTGCTCCAAGTTCCCGTAATAGTGTTGAAAATATATTAGTAATTTTAATTTTTCTAATTAATAATTGTAAACTATCATCTCTGACTTATAATCGCATTTAAATTCATTTCATAAAGCATCATGTTATTTACTATTTCAGTGTTTTTCTGAAAAATTTATGTACAATGGATGATTTATTTTTTCTTTTCCCTATTTGTAGTGACTTGAACTATGCCAACAGACGTCGAATTGCTGATACACTCAAGGTGAAACATTTCATCTAACATTTGATTTATTTTACTTTTATTTCTTGGTCATTTTATGTTCCTTCTTTTACTTTAATGTTTGTAGACTTGTTGTTTTATGTTCTTATCATTTTAATAATGTTTAAAATCAGTTTGTTTAAGTTCATTTTTATACTAGTTTCTTGATGTCTATAATGGTCTAAGTGTTGCTATGGCTTTATAACTTCAGTACAATTTTTCTCATTACATTTTATGTCATAAGAATGAACAGATCATGGTCTTTAGGCTAAAAGTAATTTTTAATGATCGAATTTATATCAACCTATAAGAATAATTGGCGACATCAATGACGAATGACGTGTGTTGATTTAGTATTTTTTTTCTAACACTTGACATTGTATGTTAATCTCTGTGTCATTTTTAATTGCCTATGAAAGTGCAATTTTTAGTTCACTGTCCTGTGTCTATTTGCAAGTTTCAGATTAGTTTTTAAACGTCAGATACATTTTGAAGGTTTTAATTTTTTTGATAAAAGAATAGATGAGTTTTTATAAAACTGAATACATGAAAATGTAAACCAAATACAAGTTTTATGTTAGTTATCTTGGAAAAGATTTATCTGTGATCGTAGGTTTTTATTATTCTGGGAAGAAACTGCAAAAATTACTTACATAGATCTTAATTATTACTTTTAGCGTTAGAAATGTGCAGTTCTGTATGCATATTATGTTATTTTCTATACTGCCATTTCATTACAAAAGAACTGCTAGTGAAATTCAGGTATGAGTTTTTTTTTAAATTTGCTCAAGGCTCTCACTTGCCCTCAATTATTTGCAATGTCAATAACTTCACTTGCTACTGTATTTTACTAATATTCAAAAAAAAAAAAAAAAGCAGAAGAAAGTTTTATTCACAATTAATTCATAGATGCTTAATTGTTGTAAATTGAAGCTCATTGCTTTTAAATGAATCCTGGGTTATTCTCTCTATACTATTTCTTTTACATTAATCACCAAATTTCTGTTGGTGTAATTATTCACAATTCTGTGTGTTTATCACTATATTTGCCCATGATTGTTATCATTCTTATTCTTGTTATTTATTTTTCTTTTTTGTTACATTAATATTCACACTTTGGTGTTATAATGTTTCGTAAATGCAATTGATTTTTTAAAAATAGATTGGTGATATTGTGGAACGCCATATGTTAGATGGAGATGTTGTGTTATTTAACAGACAGCCTTCTCTGCATAAACTCAGCATAATGGCCCATAAAGTATGCATTTTCTTTTTTGCTCGCTTCATATAACTATAGCATGTGCTATAATACTTGATTTACAATCATTATAGGTATTAGTACACTAAAGTGAGATGATCTTTTAGGTTTATCCCAAATTACATTTCTCTTCTCGTGTTGAAAAATATTTAGATTTTAACTCAGGTTTTTATCGGTATTTTGGGTGTTTCAGGCGAAAAAAGTGATGAGGAATCAAAGATATTGTTTTGTGTAACTCTAATTGAAACCTCAAGAAAAAAAAAACAATATTAAATCATTGCAAAGTAACAAGTGTGGGTGGTAACACAATCTTCAATAACTGTCTGTTGTTAAGTCTTGCTGTAATTAAAACCTTAGGGTAAAAAATTAAATACTTGCAAAATAACAAATGTGGGTTGTAATGTAATCTTTAATAAACATTTATCATTTGTTATGATAAATTTTATTCTTTTTATTTTTCCAATCAGTTTTTAGTTTCTATATCCTTAGAAAAGTATTGTGTTATGAGGGAGGGTTCAATGGTAGACTTCAAGTTTTGCAAGTGAATTCAATGACAGGCCCATCATTTTGAATTTTTCCAAGGAGCAAAGAATGTATACTCAATGCAAATTTCTTTTGGAAAACACAAAAACCATGCCCACTTATGTTTTAAAATATTAATTTGTTAAAAGGGGAGCAGGAGGGGGAAGGGTTTGACCTCCCCCCCCCCAAATGATGTCTTGTCCTCAGATATAGATAGTTATTTAAAACCTAAAAGACTTGTTAAGCAAAATGTTTCATTTGTTTAGATTCATTAGAACTTTGGTTGAGAATGTGTGTTATACACAACTTGTAATATCATCGACTCAAAGCAATATTAGGATATCTTACTCTTATTCCTGAGATTAGATGTCTTACTGTTGCTCTGAGACAATGATATATGCAATCAAAACAATTCATATTATGCACCACAAATATTTTTTGCCAAATAAAACTGATTATAATGGCCACTGCTCATTTGGGTAGTTCAAAAAAAAAATTTTTTTTCAAGCTGAACACCAGGCCTCCTCCTATATTTTTAGACTAACTAATACTCTTATGCTATAAAAGTTTTAGCTTCTTACTCCAATTTGTAAGAGGGTGCTCAATGACCCCTTAATTTAACATTAACCATAGTATCAAAAATGCTACAAGTTTCAAAACGTTCAATTTTTCCAGCTGTTTTTTTTTTTTTTTTGTAAAAAAATTTTTTTATTGCAATGTATATGCATATTACTAGTGTAGGAGAAAAGAGGCTCATGTGAACAATTTTTTTTATTTTTTTATTTTTGGAAAAATATTATCAATTTCTTAACACAAAATGATTGAACACACTTTTCTTTGTGTCATGGATTTCTTTGGGATTTTTTAAAAAAATATTTCTTAACTTATGCAGACTGCATAAATATTTTACTATGGGGTGACATCAATAAAAACTCAAAAAATATTACAGTTATAAAATGTTTTTAATCTATATAGGGGTGCCCCCAACAATAACAAAAGCACATTCCCGCTAAAGATTGTAAAGCACCCCCCCCCAAAAGGGAGAAAAATACCCCTCAAACAACTGTACCATGACACCCCCTAGGTGGGGCATCCCAACCTATAAAGCTTTGTTTTGTATGTATGTCTCCAAGCATTTCATTTGACTTTTCCATTGAGTTAATTTCTACTATTATGACATATAAAAGTGTAATCACGCTGATTCATATTGTTAAATTTTATTACTTTTAGGTAAATTATGATCTAAAACTAGTTGCACCAATGTGTGACTAAACATTTTTTTGGACTTATTAAATTCCAAAGTTAAAAATCATTCTATTTTAATTTGATGATTAATTCATAATAGATAATGTATTAGAATTATATACTAATTTTATTACACCATAACAATAACTTTTTGTATGGATAATCAGTTGATTTTTCATTTCGTCCATTTTGTCCATTTTCTTCCGGCGTCCCATACTTTTTACAAAAAAGTGGACAAAATAGCAACCTTGCATGTCACCCGGGTATAAGCCAAGAATCGTAACCACTAGACCAGGTGGGAGTTAGTCGCATCTACGTCACGGTAACCGCCCTTGTAAGACAATGCAGCTTTACTGCAATGTCATAGAAAGATCACAAGAAAGTTGACCTTCCTGGTGCGGAAGTCACGCAAGTTAGTCGCATCCACAATGTTGTGGCTACTCTTGTAAGCCACAATACCGTGACGTCATTGAAAGGTCGCAAGAAAGTCACTGTGACTGCGTTGAAAGTCGCAAATCCATCACCATGGCAGTGACTGTATAACTGTTGAATTTTGCAGCAACGTCACATCAAGTTCGGAAATACATACTGGTGGCTGCTATAGCTGTGTCATGTCATTGCAAAACAGTCGTTAGTAGTCGTCACAGCTACAACTGTGAATTTACTGTTTCCTGGGGGGTCAGTAATCACTGTGGACCAGGGCCGGATTTAGGGGAGGGCAGGCAGGGCTACTGCCCCGGGGCCTCCACAACAAAGGGGCCCCCACAATAAAATTTTTACAAAGTATCCTAACTTTCACGGGTCGAAAATATCGGATATATACATATTTATCAAAATATTCGGATATATATCAAAGTATCGAATATTTTTGAAAATATGATGATCTTTTCGAACCCTGATTAGGGCCTCAACTCCTTCATTGCCCCGAGGCCTCCACACTTCCAAATACGGCCCTGCTCTGGACCATATGCTGCAACTTCACACGTAGGTAATATACTGGTCGCAACAATTGCTGAGACAATGGCGTGCGGTCGGGAAACTGACACTAGGTGACCTGGGTTGTGTCATTAGAGGTGGTCACTGCTATGTCGCATTCTTTACGTCATCGCACACTGACATCCGTAAAATGCTTGGCGACTTCTCTTAAATTCAGCGAATCCTTTATGAAGGTCATGAACAAAGTGAAGACATCAGCATGGCTCTGTTGGGAAGTTGCCTTGCAGTTACTCTGCAACATGGCGGCTGCAACTTCACACGTAGGTCACAGACAGATTGCAATGGGCGCTGTGACTACGATGCATGGTCGGGATCACCAGAGCTAGGTGACCTGGGTTGCAATTTTGTCATTAGACATCATCACTGCAACGTCGCACTGTGTATTTTGAGGCAAACTAACATTCGCAAGTTGCGGACACTTGTTGGCAATTTCGTTTAAGTCACAACAGGTCCTTTGAAGGTCAAAAACAAAGTGAAAATGTCGCCATGACAGCGTTTGGAAGTTGCCTTGCAGTCACTTCTCATCACTCTGGGACATTGCTGCAACTTCACATATAGGTCACAGATGGGTCGCAATGGTCACTGTGACTACAGTGCATCGTCAAGGAACAGGCGCTAGGTGACCTGGGTTGCAATTTTGTCATCAGGTGTCATCACTCTAACATTGCACTGTGTACGTCGCCGCAAACTGACATTCCTAAATTGTGGCCACCTGTCGGCGACATCACTTGTGATGAACACGAAAGTCACAAAAGCGTCTTATTTTGATCACAGTACTAAAGGGTGTTTTTTAGAGGTAGAGAACTTTAGGTTCAAATAAAACAGTTAAATGTTGTTAATTGCCTTGAATGTTGCTTATTCGAAAGATGATTCTTTGCCATTTTTATTTAAATATGATTTCTGGCATGTGGCCATCTCATCTGGCTCGGAGAAAGTCCAATTTTCTCACTTTTTGCAGCAATAGATGCTGTATGTCAGTAATAAGGAAACGAATGTTCTCTTCCAAGGCGTCAATCGTCTGTGGCTTATCGGTGCAGACCAGAGACTCCACATAGCCCCCTCAAAAAGTAATCCAGCAGTGTTAAATTGCATGATCTTGCAGGCCAATTCACGGGTCCATTACGCGAAATTATCCGTTCACCGAACATTTCTTTTAATAAATCAATTGTGACACGTGCTGTGTGGCATGTTGCACCGCCTTGTTGTCTATTCATGATGAATTGGCAAACCAAACTGAACAAAAACAAGTGACAGCTATCAAAATGGCACACATCCAAACAGTGTTGACAACTTAAAGTTCTATACCTCTAAAAAAACACCCTTTATAAGGGGCTATTTTAGTTTGTATACTGGGGTGGTCACATACGCATCACATTTTGGTCACTGTGTTATTAGGGGTTAAATTGTGACGTCAACACTTGAGGACAATGATGTGAAAATAATGTTGTGTAACAGTCACAGATAGGTCACATTTTGTCACTGTTCTGCTAGAAAGATATTAAACACTTAAATTTTTGGTTTTGATTGATTGTGTTATTGAGAGAATGATCAATTCACCGTCTTCAGTCGGTAAAAAAAATCTTTTTCATCAAGCCACATTAAGGCCACAATGCAACTTCTCCACAACGTTACATAGTGACCAGTCCCAATTCAGTTGTTACAGTGACATTGTAATGAAGTCACATGAAAAATGTTGCAAATGTGTCACAATGTGACTTCTGTTTGTTGTCACAATTCAGTCACATTGTGACTATAACGTTTGTGACTTAGCCGTGACACATTGTGTTATTGGGACTTCTATCAAGAAAAAATAACCTTTGTAAAATAATAGCAATATCTACAATAATGATTACTTTTCCCATATAATTGTAAGGTGTATGTCATGAAATTATCTGGGAATTTTTCAATCATTTCTTGTTGAACACCAGATAATTTTTTACACAAATAAATAAGTGTTTCAGATTTGTTTCTCTTAGTAAAAGTACTTAGTAACAATCTTCTGGTCGAAATTACTTTTGACTGCGGAGTAGTGATGTAAAATACCTGGGTATTTATTTTTCGGGGTAAATACCCATGGCATATACTCGGGTACATACCCAAAATGGGTATTTACCTGAGTATTTATTTCAAAAATTTATATTCAACTAAAATACTTTTCTGTTTGTATTCCACTATATATATATATATATATATATATATATATATATATATATATATATATATATATATATATACAGTGCTCGATTTCTAAAAATTGAGGTACCGGAACTCTGTTAAGGGCGGACACACCGGGGGGTCTGAGGGGTATCCATACCCCCCCCCCAGCTAAAGGGGGGTCCGGGGGCTCTCGGAAAATTTTCAAAATTTCAGTTTAAAATTACGCATTTTTAGGCTGTTTTTACCTCTCAATCAACAATAGTTTAGTGTTCAAAAAGTAAGGCTTGAAACAAATATTTTGACTAATCAAGTAAGAAGAAATTTCAGTCAGCAACATCAACACTTTAACACAGTCAATCAACAAGTCAAACTGCCAACCACGTAAGAAAGGGAGTATTCGGTTAAAAAGAAAGAAATATTTTATTGAACTCAAACTTTTTAATAAACATAATGAAAAGCAGTAAAACAATACAACATAACTGTTTCAAAAATTGTTCTTAAAATATACTCCAAAACTTCATCATGTTTTCTTCGTATTTGCCTTCTCTTGATCTTTCCTTACTCTTGACAGCTAGCGCCGAGTGGTGTCCAGAAACCAGCCAAGAGTTAACATACTTCTCTGGATCAAACAGTCTAAGAGGAGGTCCATTAATTTTCAAAAACATCAGGCCAGAAACCGTTCTTATGTTGAGTGAAGATCGCAGCGGTGTAATTATTAAGTTCATCTGAGAGAATCCTCTTTCACATTCACTTAATGAAATGGCAACCGAGTCAATTGATTGTTTTACAGGATTGAGCCTTTCTGGTAACTCTCTGGAGTAGATATATTCGGGTAAACCTGTAATTAACTGTCTTTCGTTAAGTTTGAACCTGAAGCAAGTTTCCTCATTTCATTTTCCCCAAAAGTTATTGGGAGTTTCGTCGGCCAGGTTTTGGTATCCATAACTTCAAGAGTTGTAGCTAACTCAACATCTTTGTCATCAAGTAGTCTCGTTTCAATAGAAGTTTTAAGGGCCTCGTAAAATATTTTGGGGTTCAACGGCTGATTGTCTGATCTCCCTTCTTTTGTGTGGAGAGGAACTCCGAAAAAAGACAAGTTGTTTACTGCTTCTTGAGCCATTGTTGAGTAGGACCCTGGAACTGTTTTTCTTTCTTCAAATAAACCAACTGTGATTAGCAATTTTCTGTTCGCATAGTTCAAATCTGCATTACGATGTTGTAAAGCTTCACTTAGTTCTGAAAGTTCTTGCAAAGCATCTGCCATCAATCCCAGGTCTAGAATGAAATTAGTTTCTGTGATTTTGTTAAGAAGTCCGGAAAAAGTACTTTTATCTTTGCTGTCTCTAGATGGGTCATTTGAAGCTTCTTTAAAGTGTTCGACTAATGCTTCATATGACGTCCAAACAGCTGACACAGATCTAAAACTAGATGCCACCCAACGGGTGCTCAAGACTCTTCCAATTTTTAACATTTCTGTATCCAAAAGAGTTGCACAGCTTCGAAGTTCCCTGCTGTTCTTTGGTGAAGCATGATAGACAACATAGAGTTTGTCAATAAAAGATTTAAACCTATTAACTTCTGAAACAGATTTAATAACGTCTGACACTGACAGCTCAAGTCTATGGTTTGCACAGTGCCTAACAATAACAGAAGGAAATTTCTCACGAAATAATGTTGCAACGCCTTTGTGCTTACCGATCATAGTAGCAGCACCATCACAAGTTAAGCTTGTTAAATTATTACTTAAAAATACGTCAGATAGTCCATTAGACCGAAGACAGTTCATCAAAGAGTCAAAAACAGCTCTAGCAGTAACGCCATCTAGTTCTATTAGATCCAAAAAGACGTTAGTGGAGCCACTCATACCGGTTTTAGGCAAAGAACACCGAACGTATACTATTAAACTTGACTTATTACTTAAGGACGTGGATTCATCAATTATCAAACCAAGTTTTGTATCATTCTTAATGATTTCATCTACAAAGGTTTTCTTCATTTCCTTACTGATATGCAAAGCAATTTTAGCACAGGCTTTGTCTGAGTGTAAAATGCGACCCATGTTAATCCCATTTAATTCTTGCAAATCAACTTCCGTTTCAAAATTGTTAAAAGACTGATTTTCTTTAACAACCTTGTACGCCGTTCGGAAAATTTTCCCCGTTATTTCTTTTTCATGAGAGTTCTGTCTCAAAATAGTTTTCTCCAGTTTTCCGTCTTTACTTTCGATTAGGATTTCAGCAGCTGCCTTATGACCAGCACTCTCTTTGTGGTCAAAAATCTTTTTCCTTAAAGACGTTTGCTTTTTCTGTTTAGTGTCACCATAACTGTCTATTTCAACATTTGCCCATTCTTTTGAAATTTTCATACCTGTTTTTTTCTTAACAGATAAGATCCCTACTTCTTTACAAGTACTGCATCCTAACTTTCCATTTTTAATTAACAACCAGTCATATTTTTCGCAAAAATCAGTTTTTTGAAAATTAGTCCAACAATCTGGCAAGGCATTGTCGTTACACTCAACCTTTTGTCCTTGTTCTTTAGAGTGATGTTCGTCAGAATCTGAACTGGTTACCTTTTCAGTGCTAGTTGACAGTTGTAAGGTCGTTGAAGATGGTTGCGTGAGGTTGTCTTCACAATCAATGGTTCGCTTAAGTCTCTTAGTATCACCCGAGGGTAAAAAAAAATCGGTTAACTTTTTGTTCATCTTATTTCACAACAATCACACTCGCATACATTGATAAACTTCAACACAACTAACCTAAGTAACGTAACAGAGATAAATAAAAGACGACCGTGTGTGCAAGTGGGTAGCGCGTAGTAGAGTACAGTACAGGACAACACGGACTCCTGACTACGGGACTACGACTGAGCAACTGAGCATCTAGTGATGAACGAAATGGGGAATAGACGCCAGACGGACGAGTCTATCTCTAACCTGGAGGGGAGGAAGCTATACTGCACGTGCGCCGCGGCGGATGAGTCTACTCACTGACAAAGAATTTTAACTGTTTTCAAATAATTTAGTTTTTTTACAGAGAGAGGTTCCGGAACGCCGTTCCGCCGCGTTCCGCCTGAAATCGAGCACTGTATATATATATATATATATAACCAACCATATACAAAACAATACAATTTTGCCCAAAAATTGTATTTTGATCACATATTTAAAGAATTATTGTGTGAAACAATTTAGCAATCTAATATGATATTCACATTAAATGTGTTGGATATGCCTAATCAATGTCCCCATCTTTCTTTTTTTGTTTTTCACTTTTCAAAGCAAAATTTAAAGTTTTACCAGTACAAATACAAAGTGAATGATAAACTAACTCCTCCTAAATTCTAAATACCTATCTCGTTCTCCCTTTTAATATAGAGCAAAATGATCCCAGTAAGCATAATTTCGGTTTTCTGGCTACTGCGAACTATCAAAGGTCAAAAGAATTAGAAATTAAAAATGGAGAAAACAATTGGTTAACCTCTAAATTTAAATTTTAAAATTAACCAATTAACGATTTGATTTGAATTGTTTGGGTCCATCGTCATACCAACACCATCCATGTATTGCCATCAGGTAGCGTTGTTTGTGTACTGGCGGAGGATCACTTTTAAAGCAAATGTGATAGGCATTTAGTATTTAGGAGGCTTTGGACAAACTGATCACAAATCAAAGCCAAAACTAACTAGTAGCATGATATTATGAAAAATCAAAGATGATAAATTGCGCTAGCGCCATCTATGTAAACTTAAATCCCTTTGCTTTACCCCTTAAAAAATTAAATTATCCTGCCATCCTATTTAAGTTTTTAAATAGTTCATTCTAAATTCTGACAGTTTTTTTTGATAAGGTTTCATTAGTTTATGTTTTAAAAAGAAAATTATCACCTTTTGATACCACCTAAATTTTTTTTTGGCAAAATGCGCAATTACTAGGGGATTTACCCTGATTGGAAATACCCAAAAAAATATTTACTTCCCCACCCTACATCACTAATTGCGTGTATTAAAAATAGTTCGAATAAATTTTCATCATGAAGTACGGGGGAGCAAATGCAAATTAGCAAGGCTACAGAAAGCAATATTTTGATTTTTTTTTCTGCTTATTAATGTGAAAACTGTTTCTATATTTGTCACGTTATCACTTAAACAACAATAATATAAATAAATAAATAACATCATAGTCTTAATAACTTCTCAGTAAATTCTTCCAAGCATCCCTCATGCTTACTTTTTTTTTTTCATTTTGAATATGACTAACCTAGATTGTGATTTTGAAATCCTGAAGTTTATCATTGAATTGCTTATACTTGTCCAATTATGACATTGAAAAGAAATATTATTTGGTTCACGATATGTTTCTTTTATAATTTCATCAAGTCTTCCAATAAAAAATGTTATAAACTGTATAATACATATGTATGTATCAGTATACCAATTATTTCATATTTAGATTTTTTAAAAAAATCCGACTCTCTTTTTGCATTTTTTTTTTTTTTGTAAAATACCCAGTTTTTGGGTATTTACCCAGGTCTTGGGTACATACCCAAAAAATATTTACCTACCCACTGGGTATTTAACCGATCCACATCACTACTGGGAGGTCATTTCACGGTATTTTTGACATTTATGTTGAGTCTGTAACATGAATGTTTTTGCCACAACTTTTCAATTTACTGTTTGAGTTGCAAATTATTTTAATTTTAGTTGGTGTGTTGGTAGGAAAAGCTTAAAATAAAATAATAAGCTGATCAAACAGTAAATAAAAAAGTTATAGCAAAAAGAGGTCACGTTACAGACTCTACATAAATGTCAAAAATACTGTGAAATGGCCCTGGGGAACTACTTTTAGATATTTCTGTGTTCCGAAATCTAAGTAGACTATTCTTATTTCATTATTGTGAAGATGATAAAAGGATAGAGACGGTTAACATTTGTTCAAAATACATTTTTAAAATATGCTAATAGCTATTGTGAAATTTTTCAGGCCAAAATTGTACCAACACGTACTTTTCGTTTCAATGAATGTGTGTGCACTCCTTACAATGCAGATTTTGATGGAGATGAAATGAACATTCATCTGCCACAGACTGAAGAAGCAAGAGCTGAAGCTTTGGTGCTGATGGGGGTAAAGCAATTTTACATCCTTTCTCAAGAAATAGCAAAATCTCTTTTTGTGCACATATCCACTCCTATAGAAAGTCCCAAGACACACTAAGCTATGTAGTAACTGTAGAATCAGCTGCCTTAGAATCGACATTAGAGAGAATTTTAGCCCATTGGCTCATTGGTTTTGCATTCAAGCAGACACAGCATTGCATTTCATCAATTGAATGAAACTCTGAAGTGATGGTTAAATTTAACTATTTTTAATCAGAACTAATTAATGTTGGAATCATATGCTGTACACAGTTGCTTAAAATGTTGAACGCTGGTCATCAAGTTATAGTTTCTCATGACATTTTATGTGACTTAACAAAGGATATTTATTGTTTTGTTTCCCTTGTTTCAAAGTTACTTTTCTATCTGTTAATGAATATGGTATAAAATCTGTATAAAATGATATACTTGATAAATATAAAATGATATACTTGAAAGAAATGATTTTGTATTCATCGGTGGAAGCAAACTTGACTCCCCCACTAGCATAGTTTATCAAGCTTCTGTGCCAAGAACCCGTGTTTGAATCTCATCAAGGACATGGTTTTAAAAATCACTATTCTGCTTTTTTCTAAGCATGACCTAGTGACTCCAATTATACTATAAGCTGTAGGTACTGCTGTGATCCTTGTTTAGCCAAATTTAAATCCATAAAGCATTCAGATGTTTTGATAAAATTGAAGGAAAACATACTTTCTTTTTGGGTAGTTATGTGGTTTAAACAGATGATATTCAGTTGTTCAGATTGTGCTCCAGCTTGTTATATAGCTTAGTGGATATATTTTTAGCCAAGTTGAGCAGCCACCAAGTGTGGCTAATGGATTTCTGCAGGTTGATTGGCTTTGGCTGCTGCTTGGTATTTGCCAGCAACTATTTGACTACAACTTACTATTATCTCTTAACCACTAAATTTGACACCAGTTCAAATGCAGGTTTTGTTAAGTTAAATTAGCTTGACTAAAATCAAAATTTGAATCACAATTGAAATCAATTTTTTTTTTGAAATTGAACTTGCTATTTTAGAATGTATTTTCTAAGTATGAAATATGTTGCATTTACAACCTCAGCTACAATCAGCTAAGCTAGATAAGTCCCTCAATCTGTCTTTGTATGTGTTATCTATTTCAGCACTTTAGAACTTATAATTTTTTTCAGAATCTTACAGTATTACTCTTATTCTTTAGAAATTAAACAAAGAACAGAGTAAAAAATAGTTTTTAAAGCTCTAATATGGCTATGAAAAGTTTTGTTTAATGTAGGATTCTTTGAATGTAGGAGTCCCCGTCCCCTGATGCATTTGGTTTTTAATTGAAAAAATAATGTAAATGTAATGTTAATTGGTTTCAAATCACTTTTTCTTTTGGTGAGTTCTCCCAACCCTTAAGGTGAGCTCCCTTAAATATTGAATTCCAACTACAAAACTGACACTTAAGGTTTAAGGGAATGATGCTTGGTGGATGCTCCTAATACCCGTTTGGACCTCACACAGACTGACAGTCTAGAGAAGATGACAGACAGAATGATCGGTGAAGACATAAATACTATGCAGCTTTTTTTTTTCTTATTGTTTTACAGCATGCTGGTTTTTTTTTTTTTTTTTGATGATATAAGCTAATTTCTGATTGTAATTGTTTAGCATATTGTCACATTTTGATTTTGAAAGTTAGCCATAGATTTTTTTTATTTTATTTTTTGTAAAATAAGTGACATTACAATGATTTTGTTTATCTAATTAGTATTGCTTAAAGAATGCTTTTGTGCTATTTGATTATTGTAAGTACGTAGGAATTAATTTTTTATTCTAGGTTCAGTCAAATTTAGTCACTCCACGAAATGGAGACCCTCTAGTAGCAGCCATTCAAGACTTCATTACAGGTAAGGGATTTTGATTAATTGTGAATTCCATTGTAATGGACGTTACATTCACACACAAAATCAATTATAAAAATATTATGAGATGTATATTTATGCTTCAAAATAAGTTATTTTTTCTTGATAAAACCAAGACTGAAGATTACTTTGACCTGGTTTCAAAATTTATTTTTGTATTTAAGCTTTAAAAAAAAAAAAAAAAAAAATTGGGACAGATGTTACATAAAGTGGAACATCGGTTTATCCCATGGCATGATAAGATTAAAAAGTCTGAATCTATTATGTAAGTTTGTTAATTTTTTTTTTTTTTAATAACATCACAAGACATGCCTCTAATTTATCAGAACCTTGGTATTAAAATTCAGTTATTCTGCTTTGTAACAAAAAATTTAAAAATCTCTGTAACGGATGCTACGTGTGGGCTGTAATGGATGTTATGACACGTGTATGACACGGACATGTTGTATGTATGCACTGAATGATTAATTAATAGAGGAAACCTTCTCCTTATAGACTATATAATTAAATCACAAAGTAATAGTCAATCATTTCATACTATAATTGTAAAAAGTTAAACTTATTACTTAATTATAATATTAAAAATAATACCTTTGACTATCACTTTTGAGCACAATGATATTTTAATGAATGTTATTTCGCTAAAAAGAATGTTTATTTTACATGACTTTTAAAACGTATTTGCATTTTATTCACATTTAATGAAAATAACCCTTGAACTAGCTGAAACTAGCACTGGAGTGCTGATTTTACTGAGAACTTTATTTACCTTGTACCATTCTGCATATGTTTTTTTCTGCTCATTTGAAGTTCTTTTCAAAGTGGTTCAAGTTCAACTTTGTGAGGAAAGTGTGTAGGAAAGTTCCCAGACTTTAGCCTCAATTATTTCTTGGACTTGGCCAGGATATATAACAATTAAAAACATCTGTTAGTTATTAATAGAATTTCTAATATCAATGTTTCCGATGTTTAGCAGACAGTGGTGGATTTAGCTGGATCATTTGGGAGAGGGGGGGGGGGGACATTCTGAAATTAGCTCAGTTACTCACAGGTGTCCATCCTCCCAAGAGTAATGGCCCACAAAGAAAGCCCAAACCGAAATAGATAATTAATACCCTCCACCAAAAAAATCAATGGCACAATCTGCACCACTGATCTACCCTCCATGCATGACCCGAGTTACATCCAGTCAGAAGTCAATTGATTTGAATAAATCATGAAACAATGCAAAAACATTTTAAAAATAAAAAATATTTTTTTCTGTTTTAAGGGAAAGGAAATAATTCTTCCCTGACTAGGAATTAAATTTATTTAAAATAAAACAGATGTGATATGATTCGCTATTTTTTTAGTGTTCGTCATTTTTTAAGTATAACTTTTTGTCCTCTATGAAAAAAATCCAAAGCTCGTAAGGTTGGGGGGGGGGGGGACATGGACCCCTCTAAATATGTCTCTGTTGACTCGTAGTTTTGAGTTTCTCCATCCTTGAAGGGACTGAACAATCTCCTAACCTTCAGACTTGAGTCAATGTTATTAGATTCATGGATAGTACTAAGTTTCACTAGTCTTCAAGCTCTGTAATTAGAGTTTTTAAGCATTAACAACCAATATCACAAAAAAATTCTAAAATTGTGTCAAAATTTTAATGTAAAAACATTTTCAGGGAGAGAGAATTTTGATTGTGTTTTCCTACATCAAAGATGATACCTACAGTTGCGTTTTTAGAGCTTCAATTCTGAAAATGTGATCGGGGAGAGCTCTCACACTTCTCTTTCCATGACATATTTAAAATTCTCTACAATCTTGTTTTTGGAGTTTCAATATCAAAAAGTGCTTGGGGAAGAGATCACAAATCTATCTCCTTGACACTAGCAAAGATGGTCAAAAATCATGATTTAAAAGACTTGTTTCAAAAGAATTTAGGATAAGAGCCTCTGAAATTCCCTTTCCCTGCCTAACATCATCAAGAATCATCGCAAACTGTTTTCAGAATTAAAATTTTGAAAAGTTTAGTTAAGTCTTACAGCCCCTTAACACCCTATTTTTGAAAGAAAATTAAACCGCTTAATCAAATGACGAATACATCACTATTTATCTTCAAACTTTATCTACAATTTTAATTTTTGTAATGATCTTTCTCTCAACTTATTTCAGTGCAATTGGTATGAAAACTGATAAAAAGAGATGCCATCTTGATATTGCACATTTTCTTATGAGGAAAAGAACTACCATTGAGGATCTAAATGACTGTGTTAGAAATAGTTGAGTTCGCAAACAAATCAAATGGTGATAAATTTGAGTAGAAACAAAATACTGGAAAAAATTCTTTTTTTTCCATTTTTAATACTTGAAACACTTTTAATTCAAACTTCGTTAATCACTTTAAAAAATTGGTGTACCTTATTTCTGAAAATGTATTTTGTTTTAATCTAATTTGTCACTCCTCCATATAATGCCCATTAGCCATCCTCTCCCCTAAAATGATTGTCTATACTCCCCCCCCCCCCCCCCCCCCCCCGATTGGTATGCACCTTTTTCAGGACCCATTCCAACCCTGTCTACATGTTGCCAACCGTGGACTTTTAGTAAAAAGGTACGAAAATAATAATTTTACTTGCTAAAAAACACAAAAAATCGACATTTTACCATCTCTTCCTCCCCTAATTAAACCTGAAAAAAAATGCAGCACTAGATTCTTGCTGTAGGGGTTATAAGCTTTCCAATGATATATAACTCTTAGGGATTTGTTTCAATTGATTTTCTGACCTCTTGGTTCATGCTAGCTGGAATTTATTTCGTTCTACAATGACCTAAAATAAATTGCATTGTGACACAGTATACTTGTAAACCTTCTTCTTTTTTCTTTTTGAAATACAGTGGCTCCCAAAAGTGTTCATACACCTTGAAATTTTATAGTAAAACCAAAATAACGCAAAACGGAATTCGAGTATGAAGTCCAATTTTTTTTCACATCATTCCTATGCCATTCTGAATAAAACCCAGCAGTTTTTTTCAAAATATTGCCAGATTTTATTTTTGAAATTTGTTAAAAAACGAAGGGACACAGAAAAAATACGCCACAAAAGTCATCGTACACTGAAGTATTTTCGAATAAACTCATGATTAGAATTATCATATGTGGTTTTTTTATTGTTTTTGCATTGTAATGACACTGTAATGTCATTTGCCTTTAATTTTTTGTTTATTTATTCCCTAATATTCTGCTTATTATTTTTAAATAGCAGGTATGCGTAGAAAACAACAAACATGATTCGAAATTTGATTTTTCTCATCACAGTAGACATAAATTGGTTTAACACTAGAAAGACGGCGTTTTGCGTATACCTAGAAAGACGAGCAGCGGTCACTTTGACCGCCATACTTAAAATAATAGAAATTTCCTCTTTTTGGGATTTTCAGTCATAGAATAGATTTGTTTCATAATATCAAAGCTTAATTTAACAATTTAATCCTAATATAGTCTGCAAATAAGTCTCAGATAGCTTTTTTTTATTTTACGTTCGATCAAGTGAAATACACATGCTTTACACAATTGGCATTGAGAAAGAGGAAATTTGTACAAAAAAGAGGAAATTTTCTTAGCATGTAATAACTAACAAGTACTATAATCAACCATGCATGTGTTTGATTTAAAAAATATCTTAATATCGCAAGATACCGTACATTACTATCTTTTACAGTATTTCGAAATACTTATGTTATCACGTCACCTGTATATTAGTCATTAACAATTTTTTGTTTGGAAGTTAGAACAAATGCTCGTAGTTTTAGTTTCGCATAATTTAATTTCACACTATTTTAATCTTTTTCCTGAGGTACTTATTTATATGCAGCAAAATTGATCAGTGGGGATGACTTGGCGGAAATTGAAGAAATAGGAGTTCTGTTTTTGAAATTTTCTCCTTTTTTTCGGCATCGGACCCTTTTTACTCTTTCTTTCACTACTTTTTAAATTTTGAGCATTAGTTTTTATTAGCGAGGTTTCTTCTCATTCTAACTCAGAAGAACAATCCTTTTCTGCAAATCTAGGCTCCGAAAAATATTTGCAATAATCTCATGAAAGCAAACTATTCTCATCGCTAGAAATATATTTCTCTTCAGATAAGTCAGACTGTTCATTCAAACCATAATCTTTTTTAGATACAAATCTGCAACAGTTTCAGGAGTTAATGTTCCTATAAGTTTTGCTTGTCAACGGCTCATCTCGACATCATGAAGATAATTATGTGACTGAGCACTTCATTATCACCGAAGAAAATAAACATCAATGCTTCAAGCAAAGCACATGTTTTGGTGCACAAAACAATTCCAGCAAACATTTTTGTAATTTACCTGTTTATATTTACTTCTTTTTAGACCCAAAGTAATTTCACGTGTCCAGTCACATGCTTTTCAAATTTACCTTTCCCAACTTTGCCCCCTGTGCAGATAGCAGAAAACTGAAACCATGCAACCAGCAGGTGTTTCGCATTTTCCTAACAGCTCAAAGAATTAAACCTTACCAGCAGGTACTACTCAAGCTCAAAAGAACATTACTCACCCTGACAACTAACAATAGTCCATAGTACACACAACTGATAAGCGAAAAAAGAAGAAAACGGATGCATAAAGAAAGGTTCACTTAGCGGTCAAAATGACCGTAGTCAGTCTTTCTAGGTATAAACATTTATAGCGACTATAATAATAATCCTAAAAGGAAAAAAATTACTGTTGTAAAATCTTAATAAATAGTTAGGAAAAGTCAATGAAGGAAAAAGAGTTTGAAAATTAAACGCAGCAAATATGAGCATTTGAAAATCGTTTGCGGTCAAAATGACCGCTTCCGTCTTTCTAGTGTTAAAATGTCTCTAAATTAGTTAATTTATACCATTCTATAGTGAAGTGCTTGATAAAATGATTTAAATACAAGAATCGGATCGAAAACAAGGTAAGAAAAGGTCAACTGGCAAACTTAACAAAGCGTGATCGGAGGTTTACAGTTAAAAAAAATTATGAAAAATACACATTTGAGTGCTGAAAAAGTTTCTGCAGAATTGAATGAAACATTTTATGTTTAATTTTCACCTAAAATTGTTCGCCAAGTTCTCAGATTAGCTGGATTAAAGGGGACCTCTTCACGCAGAAATTTTCTTGTTCGTGCGAAAAACAGTAAGCTTACGCTATCCGTCGTAAAATCAATAATAAATAAGCTCAAAACGTTTTGGAACAACGTCTTACTTATAGATGAAAATAAATTTAATATTTTGGGTTAAATTGTTGTATATCTGTCAATAGAAGAAAAAATGAGGAATTTAATCTTAAGAACTTAGTTGGATCAGTTAATCAGGACAGTGAAGGTGTTCTTGTGTGAGGGTGCATAACTGCATCAGGACTTGGAAATTTAGAATTTTTAGAAGAAATAATGAATTATGCTGTTTATTTAAATATTTTAAAAAACAATTTTAAACTATTAGCCCAAAATTTTGTAATCGGAAACAACTTTATTTTTTATCAATATAACGATAAGAAGTACACGTTTGCGTTTGGTGCCTCAAAAATTGTCCTTAAACTTAGAAATATCTCCTCAATCGCCAGATTTAATCCTAATGGAACATATTTGGAGATATCTGGCGGCTAGATTACGAAAATACACCATTGAAACGAAAAACGAACTAGAAACAGTAAGACTCGAAGAGCGGCTGAACACTTACTCAGAAATTGCATAAAAAAAGAAAGAGAAAACAATGAAATTTATTCCCTGGCATTTAAAAGCTGTTGTTGATACTGCATGATATTCTACTAAATAAAAACTTTGTAAAAAGTTAGATTATTTACCAATTTTTTGACATTTTTTCAAAGTGTACGAAGACTTTTGTGAGATAAAATTTCCGGCGATTTTTGGTTTTTGATTTTTTAAAAATTATGTTTAAATGTTTTATTAAAAATTTTCATGTTGTTTTGTTAAAAATAGAGCATAGATCTTATAATAAAATAATTATTCCAAAATATTAATTCTAACCAATGGATAATGGCCAATTTCATTGAAAGTCGTAGGTGTACGAACACTTTTGGGAGCCACTGTATATTTTTCAAGGTAGAACCAGGGACGTAACTAGAGGGGGGCAGACGTGGCTCGTGCTCCGGGCGCCAGATTTTGGGGGCGCTAAACTGACTAAATAAATGCTTAAATTTAATCTAAGAATTTTCCTCTCGGAGGAGGAATATGGAAGCTAAACTGTGGGAAGTACACACCGATACAAAACAGCGGAAATGCTCAAATGTCCTTTTTCTACAATTAAACGTCATAAAGCTGTCAACATGATGTCTTCCTCTCAGCTTTTACAATGACGAGAACTTGTCTACCCCACCCCAAGAGCCTAAGAGAAAATCGTTACACTGTTCCCTTGGCCGTAGCCCATGGCTATGGCTTATTAGGAATTGGAGCCACTATCTTTATCCAACAGAACCATTCTCTAAAGATCTTCTCTAGCTCGTACCACGAACTTTTTTTTCTGCTTTTTACTTCGTTCTCAAGATTTTTTTGCTCATCTTGTATACTTTTAAATCAATTTTAAGATATGTCGAAAAACTATCTGAAGCTGAATTCAGAAAGAGAGCGAAAGACCACGAAAAAGAGGCCCCTAACAATCTTAATTTTATTTATCACCATGGTTAAATGCTAAAGACGTTAGGAGAGTAGGTAAGGCATTGTTTACGTAATCTGAATGATGTAATACAAAGTTGTTGAATTTTATAATTTTTCTCATTCTTGGGAAAAAAATCTCGCACTATAATAATGGAGATTCAATTTAAAGTTCGGGAAGCTGCCAATTTTTCTTTAGAAAATACTAGGGTTAATTTGAGGATAAATTGAACTAAAACGATAAATTTTCAACTTAGTTTCAATATATTTTTTCCACCCACACAATATTTTAAATATGCTTAAATCATCAACGTCAATCAATGTGTCAGAAATCAGCTATTTTTTACGGCTCTAAACTTGAATTTTTCTTTGGTACTTTTGATGCATATTTATAATTACAGTTGAACCTCGTTTGTCTTGCTCCCGTTTAACCAGATCTCCGGCTTATCCAGATCAAATTTGTAAAGTTAAAAAATATAGTCACTGAAATGATATAATTCTAAATTCTGATAGCCGGAACGAAACTGTCAATGTACCAAATATTTGCTCTTTATTTTGATTAAATACACAACTCCTGCAAAGGACGTGCAATAAATTATAGTCATCTAATAAACAACATGGCATATTTGGAGTGTCATTCCTACAACACAGCAGCTGAACTATAAATGATTAAGTGTTTGCGAGTAACAATCCTATGTAATTTTGTTAAAGCGTTTTTTGTTGTTATAAAACATGAGCCTACTTATTTATGAATGTGTTTTACAAATTACCCGGATTTTCGTTATCCAGATTGCCTTTGGTCCCCACTAGTTCGGAAAAATGAAATTGTACTATAAATGAAAATAACCTGAACGGAAGCGCACTGAAAACATATAATATTTAACATTTTTAAGACATGTTTTTTTTTTTTTTTTAAAAAAAAAGGTTAACAGAAAGAGTTTTGATCTCAAGCACATTAGGTTTCTGTTTTTCTATTAACTGTTTCTCAGATGTATACTATATCCCAGAGTTGGGGGACGTGCGTCCTTTATAAAAATTAGCTCTTGTAATAATTAATATTTAACTGTACAGATTGCAAAAATTTAAAATGTGTTGCAAAAGCAAACAACCTACTATATTTTTTATTGGATTTAAAATTATTTCATGCATTATTGCGATATGTTGCTCTTTTGTAGTTCAATATTGTTATTTTTCTTGCGCATTTCTTCATAGTAGTATATTAAAATACTGAAAAATAAATAACTGAAATTCTTTGTTTTATTGAAGTTATAATTTTTAATTTATTTTTTTAAAGCAATATTGCAACAAGTTGTGAATTACTCTCTTGTGGAAATACAAAAATATTTTTCCTTGAATAACTTCGTATGTAAAGATTTTTACCCCCTATCGCTATTTTTAAAAAAGCAATTCAGTGATAAAGCTACGTATATAAAAACTTATAATTACGTAAAAGTCCCATTTGTAAGGCTTATGGCATTATAGACAGCGGACTCCTTTATCACTGCCTAATTCAAATATGGCTTCCTTTTGTGAAAAGGTTCAAAAATGATACCAAATAGAATGTTATTTGTCTATTTGTTCTACTAGTTGAAGAGTACTTCATCACGGTGTAATGAAAAGTTACATTACAAGACATGTATAAATTGCAAATGCATTTTGTGTAAAATTCATCTTTGGCTCATATGAGGCACTGAGAAGCAAAGGGATGCAAGTGGAAATTTTTAAGTTTTGAGTAAAACGCGTATAGCCTAGGTAGGCTTTCATTGATTTTTTTTCTTCTAAATCATGCTGTACAGCAGCACCTACCAGGGCTACTAGTACTATCTCTTGTCCCAAGACAGAGGAGGGGTTCACCTACTATGTGTACTGGTTATCTCCAAATTTTTAATTTTTCCACTTGGATCCCTTTTCTTCTCACTGACTTAAATATAAACGTCTCCTCCGTGATTCTGCTCCATTTGCGTTGAAATTAGACAGTTAGAATTAAATTTAAGATTTATTTAAGATCTTAATTTTAGGTTTAAGTTCTTGTTTATTGTATACAGTTTATACCATGTGGTGTGTTTAGTCCAATATGATATTCTGTCGTGCATATACTGGAGCTTAAACACACTCTTTTTAGTTTGTAGTTTAATTTTTTGGTCTTTTGACCAATCACTTATTGAATCCTCCACGGCTGATGAGCTCTTGGTTCAATCTTTCAACTTTTTCTATTAATTGCTGCTTGTATTTTTCTTTTTCTCATCATTATTATTCTTAAAAATTGTTTAAAACTTGTATATTTTATATATTTACTTGGCTGTTTAGTTTTGCTGCGTTGCGCATCTATGGGCTTTTGGTTTGGTTTTTCAATATTCTTCACTTGTATTATAATAATAATAATTATATATAATTTTTTTTTGCTTTGTTTTGTATGGGGGGGGGGTGCCGAAACGAGGTCTTGCCCTTGTTCGAAAATGACCTAGTTACGTCCCTGGGTAGAACTTAAGATTAAAGGGTGTAAACTACTATTGTACCACTCATCAAGTACTTTTGAATTAATTCCATATATGAAAAATTGGAAGTTAATGTTTGCAAATTATAACTTGCTAAAGCTTGAAAAAGCCCTTTCATTAGTTCATTGAAGAAATGTCAAAAATACAGAAAATATCCAAACTATTTTACTCTTGATTTTAAAATTATTTTAAAAAATTGTTTACTTTTGTAAAGAAAGAAAAAATTATCTATAATGTCTATTTATTCTCAGGTGCTTTTCTATTGACGCAAAAGGATACATTTTTTACAAAAGCAGAAGCCCAGCAGATGATTTCTAGTATATTGTCCAATGAAGACCTGTTAATGCGAATTGATTTACCTCCTCCAGCCATGATGAAAGTAAGGTCCTTTTCAAATTAATTCCTTATATTTACCTCTTCACTATTTTTTGCTATTCATTGCTCTATACATAGTGCAGTATTTTTGGTATCTTTAATCAGGGAGTTCTGCCCTCAAGAGCAATGGTGCACACCCTCCCTAGTACCATGAGGAGCCCCCCAAAAAGTAAAAAATATACCTGAAACCCCCCTAAAACTTTTAATGGTGCAGTTTTCACTATGACCTCCTAATGCTGGGCACCCCTGCCTTAATGATCTAATTGTTTCATTATTTTAAGCTGGACCCTTGCTTTGATAGAATGCTTATGTGTGAATGATTTTGTTGAATATGACAATAACAGATTTGTATTTGTACTTACCATTTGTCAAATATGATAAACATTGCAGTGAGAAGTAATAGGATCTGGGGTTTGGCCAGTGGTGGCACTAGGAAATTCCCAACAGGTGGGCAAGCTTGACCGAGGGGGGGGGGGCATAGACAAAATGTATTTTACAAGATTCCTAATCCCCCTTTCCCAAATTTCCATAGTAAGAAAACAATTATTCTTGCGTCTAACAACTCGAATATCAATTTTGTATTCATAGCCTACATCCCCAAAAAAATTAAAAGTAAAAAATAATAATTTAAACTAAACAAAGTGATAAAACCTATGGAAGCTTTATTTCCAGTAAGAATATCAGAGCTACACAAAGCTAAGAATAACAGAGCTTTACATGTTCAAAAAATCAAGTTTAAAATGAAAAACATGTAATTAGACTTTTGCAAAGAGTCACTAAAGTCGTGAGTTCAAAAGATATATTGTAATCAGTCTGAGAATCAGGATTTGGCAAGAAATCTGAATTTGACGGAAAATCTAGAGAAATGTGTATTGTACAGAACACATGCAAAGAAAGAAACTTAACAACAAAAACTTAGTTGTGAGCAGTGAGCGTAATGTACGTAAAGTTTGGGGAATTGAGGGATCTCCCCGACAAAAAATTTCGAAATTGTGGCTTTGAAAATGCAATTTTTGCCGATCGGCAATATTTTTATGGAGAAAGAGTTCAGTTGCTCACTTAAAAAAAATGAAGTCCTAAAAACGAGATTTTGGTCCATTTGGAATTGGTATTTGGGAGAGGGCAGAGAGATCAGGGCGCTCCCTCACCCTGACTAATGAAAATTGCAGAACATTTAATTTTCTTTAAACTTAACTTTAGAGATTTTTTGCTTAGATTAACCATTTCTGAGATATTTTAAGAAAAGAAAACCAAAAAAGTCGTGCTTTTTTTTTTTGTTTATTGTCACCCAAAACTTTTCCTGGGGTCTTTTGTGTTAGATAACTTGGTTTTTCCATGTTAACAACAAAATGTGCAAATTAAAAAAAAAACATGTATGTATATATATATATATATATATATATATATATATATATATATAAAGGGTGTCCCAAAATTAACGCAAGATTTGAATTTGCCGCCATTTTTACAATAAATTGTGGGCAATCTTGAAAAAAGAACAATTTGGCAGCTGAGGGTCTAGGGTTATTACAAATGGAGCGTTTTGGATTCTATAATGCATTTTCATTATCGAACAATTATTTGAAAAATAATGAAAGTTTGGGCGGGTCAAGCAGTTTACTGTTATTGGCACTCCATATCGCAATTAGGTAATGCGCGGGTTTTTGTGGGATTGTTGACATAGATGTTTGACTTCAAATAACCCCATAGAAAGAAGTCTAATGATGTAAAATCACACGATCTAGGGTACAATTCGTATCACCGAAACAAGAGAGTACACGAATAGGAAATTCCTCATGCAGTGATTGAATTGTTTCGCTGGCTGTATAATAGCATAACACTCCATTTTTACTAACCCTAAACTCCCAGCTGTCAACTAGGACTCGACCGATGCATCGGCATCGGCGACCGATGCTAACTTGCAGGAAACATCGGCCCATCGGCCTTAAAAACATCGAAAAGCCGATGGAATTGGCCGATGTTTTTGAAAAAAAAAAAAAGACCTTCGTTTTACTTTTTAATGCAAAGTAAAGGGAGTTATTGTTTTCAAACAAAATTGTTTACTTAAATTTCAGTCTGAATTTCTATTTTAGTCACCCCTGAAAGAGAGAGTTTTTAATACTGCATTCAGATACCAAACACGTTAATTAGTGCGTTTGTTTCTTGCGGCTGGATGTACGTATGTATCTCTCATAAGTCATAACTAAAATATGGTAAGCTGTAGAAGGCTAAATTTTCGCCTGTGGGAAGTGCGCACGTTCCAGTTGTGACTTTCCCTTTTTGTTTTCGATCGGGTGTTCTAAAAAGCCTATTAACTGATTTTTCGTGGCTATTAATTACTTATTTCAATGCAAAACTAATATAGCGTCTCAGACTGACGATCATTTGGTGATATATTGCCGAATTGGAGACTATGGAAACAAATATGAGATGGCGAAACCGGTTTTTCGGTAATTTTATTAGATTCCCGTTGAACCGACTGTAATTTTTAATTTTTCGATATTTTTAATATAAATCACAGTAATGCAGTCTTTTCTGTATCGCTTCGGCGGAGTTACAAGTTTGAGGCCCGTCGAAATACATTTTGGGGCCCTATTTCTCTATCACAGAAGTTGTAAAACATTTATCATAAGCATTTTTGTAACTCCTACGATGCATCTATGGTTATGGGTCCTCTCGTGCAATTGTAACATTTGCTATATTTTAAATCCGCCACTGCACGTCAAAACAAGCTCGGGTGCAAGTTTTAAAAGGGTTTTTCTGCTTAATGTTTATGATTATTTTGAACTCTATTTTTTACGACTATTTTTTGTATTTCTGAGAACACTTGCGTGCTCCTCCTCCCATTCCCTCAATTTCTGAAATTAAACTAAAGTTGTACTTCCGAGTTGTTTAAAACTAACACCATTCATAAAATTAGAGATTTTTTTTTTCAAGTTTTATCTATTGTTTAGGAAGAATTTAGAGCATTAATTAGAAATTGATTAAAGACGTTTTGAATGGTGACATAATTCGGAAAACAAAGGGATTTTGAATTTTTTCTTCGGAAGTGCTGAAGTAGATTCATAAACTCTTCCGAGGCGTTGGTGGTAGCGGTTTTGAACTAAAAAAATTAAATTGGGGCCGAAGTTTAACATTGTGAGTTACTCCAAAATCAGAGGGTGACCCCCTAATCCACCCTCGTCGTTTCAAGCATTTCTTAAATATTTAGCGATTTTTTATTTTGGTCAAGAAATGTCATTTTGCGTATTTTTTATACTTGTTTTACCCATATTTTGTAATGCGCCACCTTTTCTGCATCATTAATAGCGATCGATTTTTTTTCTGTTGTAACTATTTTTATGTATTTATATAAAATCAATGAATAAGTTATTTTCGTTTTCATCACATGCTTAATAATATGTTATAGAAAATTTTCAAGGATTTTCTACTATGCAATTTTTTAAATTTCAGAAAATTATTGTTAAATTGAAAAATTTAATTTGAACGTGATTGTAGTGCTTCATAAAAGATTAATCAATCAAATTGTTCAATATTACGTGTGCAAACATCAAATCAAGTAGTATATATATGTATTCAGTTATTAACTTGGTGTAAATATTAAGTTTGTTTATTGTACCTGCGTTTTAAGAACCTCGCTCATTTCATGGCTATTTCCTTTTTCCGCAAAATTTATGTCACTGTTATATATTTTATGAAAAATGACAACTTTTCTACTCATAAATTTTAAATAAGTATAAAAATATTCCTATTATGATTTAATATTATAATTTATCTGTTACCTTTTTTGTTTAACTTGATGACTAAAAAATGTCTACGTGCAATCTTTCCACTTTAATAGCGTACTTTGTTGACGGTTTCATAGTTTTTTTTTTTTTTTTTGAATGATTAAACAACATAATTTAATGCTTTTTAACTATGTTTAGTTTACCTAAATCCAAACATTATTACAATAATACTGAAATCTTAGTTATATGTTCAATTTAAAAAAAAAATCAATTGGTTAAGACTGTCTCTTTGTTTCCCCTCCATTTTTTTTTTTTTTTTTGGCTGTTGTTCTTTGTCTTCCATCATACAGTAGACAAAAAAGGAGAAGCATAATTACACCCTATACAGATAGTACGTAGTACGATCCAAAAGTTCGAGGGACAAAACCTTATAAAACTTTACCTAGAATAGTTCACATTACCGAAGCACATCTACCTACAAAAGGTCATCTTGAGGGACTATGTACTTCTGCCAGTGTTCATAAAACTTTTGGAAAAACTCCTGGAAGCAATTTTTCGCTACATTCTGTGATGCAGCTTTATCTTCTTCTGACGGAAGAAAGCGGCGTCCATGCAAATGTTTTTTTTTTTTTGCTGGGAACAGGTAAAAATCACACGGAGCTAAGTCCGACGAAACGTGATGTTATTGGTTTGTCATATCAGAGTATTGACCAATCGAACCGTGCATCCTCAACACGATAGTCGCCTTCTTCCCCACGATGAAGTCAAAACAGCAGCGAAAGAGGCCTTACAGGGTTGCGATAAATGTCTTCCAGGAGTCCTTCTAAAAGCTATACGAACGGTGTCAGAAGTGCATAGTCGTTCAAGGTGACTATTTTGTAGATAGATTCACGGTAAATTTTTATGCAACTTGTCCTCGAACTTTTAGATCATACTACCTATGTATGAGTTTTCAACTTACTATTTCATAACGTTTTTGAGTGACGTAAGTTTACGCGCATGAAAACATCACAAGAGAATTTGCGATAATTAACTAAGGAGACTTTCAAAATGGATATTTCGATCATCTATATGTTCTTAGGTACATATGCATGTACATATGCGCAGAAAAAACTTCTGAAGTTTAAATTGGATGATCGTAAAATAAAAATTTAGGTCGAAATCTGATTTTTTTTTTTGGGGGGGGGGTTTACAATTCCTTATTCGTAGAAAGGAAGTAAAGTGAAATGAATCAATAATCCTTTAAATCCCTGACAATCTTATCAATTTATTTCTGTTAGATTTTATTTTTTTTTAAATTTTTTTTTTTGCCATCGGCCAACAGCATCGGCCATCGACCATCGGCAATCGGCCATTTGGAGGAAAACAATCGGCCATCGGCCATCCTTGAACAATCGGCCAACAATCGGCATCGGCCCATCAGCCAAAAAATGCCATCGGTCGAGCCCTACTGTCAACTTGTTCTTTTTCGTGGCTGCGAACAATTTACAGCAAAAATTGTGGCAAATTCAAATCTTGCGTTGATTTTGGGACACCCTTTATATATATATATATGTATATATATCTGTCCAATTTTTTGCAAGGTTCAATGTGTTTACTAACTGGACTAAACATTTTTCCTGTGTTTTTTACTGCTCTGATCTTTTTCTTAATTATCCAAGTTCCTTACAATACTCGACTGCAAGCTTACTTGACAATGGAGAAATGAGCTGCGGCCAAGCGAAGGAAGTAGTTCCTAGCGCCTTGTACGATATTCAGGTGAAATTACCCTCTTCGCTTTAGAAATCGGATCAGTTAGTTAAACCCATGCATACGTAACATTTTTTTGTCATAATTTCTGTCAATCGTTAAATATTTTCAATTTTACCTGCGAAGCAGCGCAGAGCATTTTATCCACTTGAATGAAACATGCCAGCCAATAGCAACTGATTGACAAGTGGGGACCTCCTCTTATTCGCTAGTAAGTGTGACGTTTTATCTGTTAACTCGTTTTTTCTTCCGCGTGACGTCATAGTCAACTTAAGTTGCAAGCAAGTATAGTCTCCTTTCTGGTACAAGAGCTGGAACTGATGTTGCTGGTGAAAATAACCAATTCACTTAACCATTCTTAGTGGTTTTCCAGAAAACGGCTTTCCATATTATTACATGTTGTCCATTTATGCTTGTAAACAAAAACAATTAGAAAACATTTAATGGTGTTTCTCGGTTCCGACTATTTTTCGAAAGAGCAATTTGTAATTTCAGCTATTTGTTTTACTAATTCCCTAAAACTTTCAATCAAAGGACCTTTCTATACTTCGAATTATCTCATGTAGTTGCTTTCGAGTCATAGGTGTAACTGAAGCCTGCAAACCTAAAAATAACCAAAAGAAGAAAAATAAATAAAAACCCTTATCTGATATATTTATGGCATTATTATTTTTTTGTACAAAATCGGGCAAACTTTTCGTTCAGATTGTCAAAATAGACATTTCAAAGTATCACAAAGTATAATTTACAATTAGTGCAAATGAGTACAACATGTTTAAATACCTTTCCTTACATAAAGAACTGCAAGAAAAAAAAATGTGAGGTTTGAGGACCCGCAGTAACAAAAAAAAAGTGCTTTAAACTAAATAAAAACTGATGAATAATAGTACACAAACCTTGTTCAACCCCGTAAATTACTTCAATAGAATTACTTCTAACGCGAAAATAATACAATGAAGTTACTTTGAGACATTGTGATGCCGCAAGCAACGACAGCCGTATCTCGAAAGAGTTCTGACTGCTGGTAAATTTGACTGGTTAGTCTCAGGGAAGAAAGAACACTGCCACATAATGTCAAACTTATCTATCTCTTTTGACATTTAAGGTCAAAACTACGCAGTGAAGCTTGCATTTTCGACTTTTGACCAGCTTTTTGGCTCAAATACCCCTCTGTTCGTACTCTCCCCCTCTGTGCGCCCCTACTTGATTGTATTTTAAAAGATGAAAACATTCAACGACATCGACACAAATCATCAAATTATTTGAATTCAGTTGATAGTACTGAAATCTGTTACCTACAATTTTTAATGTCTCGACAGCAATTACATTCTGTGTCTGTCATTTAACATTTAAAAAATCAGATAATGGTATGTCGTAATGTGACGATTACAGTGAAGCACCTTTTATGCGTTTCTCTTTTATACATTTTTATCAATTATATGTTTTTTAAATTGGTCCCTGCAGAGTCTAATACACCTTAACCTTAACCTATTATAGGTTTTTTTCATTTGTACACTTTTTTTTTCATACAGTCCCTTCAAAAACGTATAAACGGTGCTTCACTATATTAATTATAACGACTAAACAATGTTACGACTTGCTACTTTTTTACTCACATGTATTTTAAAAGGAAAAAGCATAGGCACTCTCATCTTGAATTAAATAACAAACTGAAAAACAAAGCCTAATCTCTTACCTTTTTGATGACTGAACACTGAAGAACATCTTATCATGCTGAAATATGACAGGAAAACATTTCTGTGGACGAAAACGCCTTTCATTCAATACAAGCAGGCCCCTCAAGTTCCCGCTTAAAATCAGCCTCATCAGACCCAATTCTAAGAACACATGGTGTTATCAACTCCCCTCACTCGCCTCGCGGGTGTTTTACAGTTTCTGATGCACAGGCGACATTAGATCAAAGACAAACATCAGCAGGGGACAACCGACCCTTTTTACCTGTGGGGAGTTATTTTGTTTTCGCACTCTCTCTCTCCATTTCTTCATGACACAGCAATACCCACAACCAACGATTGTTATGCAATAGGGTGAGTCGAAAAATAACTTTTTTTTAAAATTTCGATGATGGGTAGTGCGGGAAAGGTCCCATTGGTATAGCAAAGTGCACATAAAAAATTTCAATTTTTTTGCACAATTTCTTGATCTGCCACAATTGGGTTGAAGTTTTGACCAAATGCTCTTTTTTCATGTTTTTAGCCAAAATTAGTAAAAATAGTATGTTTCTATTTTCAATGATAAAATGCACGGAAAAGGTGCCACTGGTGGCACTTAACTGTTATAAAAATTTTGAGGTGTGTAGTATAGTTCTTTCCTTCGCCGGAAATGAGTAGAAGTTTTGGCAATTTTCAGTTTTTTTAACGTTTTCAATAAATTTTCTCAAATAGTAAAAGTTTTGTTTTCGCCATATTTCTCTGCCATGAGTGTATAATTTTATCACATGTGATGCATTTTTATATGCGTGATGTGTTATAAATGAACTACTTATTGCGTATAAAATTTCAAATTTGAAATGCGCTATTCGAAAATTTTGTTCAACTGTGTTCAAAATTAAGGTCAAACAGCACAGAACCCAACAAAGAACTAAAGATGGTGTGGATGTACAGAAAATTTCTGCCCATACTTCCAACAGAGAGTTTTTATCTTCACCGTTTTAGGTAATAAAAGCTTCTATCGAGTTGAATTTCTGCATTTTAGCGCTTTTACTTCTGTTTCAGTTTTGCTGCAATGAAAGCATTTCTTCCTCCATGACCATCTGCAAATTCCATGCTATTTTAGTAGTATTTCTATTTGCTATACAACTGGCCTAGACTTGAGATTCTAAAATTGTTTCAGATACTATGCTTATTTCAGTTTCTTGTAGGGAATGACATTTTGTGATTTGAGGTTGACTGACATTGGTTTAGAACCAAACCAAACATTTCATCATATTCTGTTTACCTTAATTTTAATTTTTGGAACCTTAAACAATTGAATTTCTTGATCCTTGTATCTTCTTTTAATTACTATCTATTTATTCAATTAAAATTCATCACATT